>NW_022732104.1:15045-28172 GCF_011630105.1 Anneissia japonica
GTAATAAACGTATTAATGTCACTAATTTTAACCTTTGTTATTTTTTCTAAAATGATGTGTTGTGCTCTTATTTATCTACCATTTATATCCATTACTAACATTGAAACACAAAAAGCGGTACTACTGCCATTTATTTATTCATTTTCATAGAAAACATCTCAAAATACCATCTTTAAAAACATTATTCATAAGAAGTTAACTAGATTTGTCTCTGGGCTAAAACAAAACATAACTACAGGATCAATACAAATAAAAAAAAAATTAAAATTAAAATAATAAGATTCAAAAACACATAAGTAATAAATACAGTTATAGTAGAATAATAGGCCTATACATACAATAGGCATACACGCAGGATGAAATGTAACGTACCGTACTGTACATAGTGAATGTTGTAGTGGTCAAGGTTGAACGCGTTTCTGGAGCCGTGAATGCGTTACAGAACCTCAATGTCACCGCATTACCTTCCGAAGCACAGCGGAAAAACCTGTAAAAAAAAAAATCATTTTTACCATATTTTGGATAATTACCGTACTAAAAGTTGGTTTCTATTGATTATTAAGTAGTTTTCTACTCTCGTGTGGTAATATTTTTATCATTTTTGCACCCGTGTGGTCGCGAGTGGTCCGGAGTGGTACCGTGTGGTCGCGAGTGGTACCGTGTGGTTCCGTGTGGTATTTAGTAGGACTGCTACTATGTAATGTTATCTCTAAAAATATAACTGGGATAAAATTAGCAATACCCACTAGGTGACTGTACAAAACACAGACCTTGCACATTATGAGATCGCTAAATACCAATATTAAAATATAGAGGTATGTAGAAGGTCTTTGCTTAAAAGAGAAATATTGCAAATAATATTTTATTTATTGCAGAAATGAAGAAACAATAGGAACTGACAGCCCTACATTTTACTTTTTTACCATACTTGCGCAGTAATATTGAAAAAAAACCCAGACATATAATGCTACAAATGTACATGTTTAAGAACCAGTTTATGTAAAAAAAACTTAGCACAGTGAAAATAAACAATAATTTAAGAGCTGTCTTGGTTTAAATGAGATATATTGAGAAAAAATAATAAATATATTATTATGAATAATGTCAGTTAATTCTGACGAAACGTGAAAATATTACCAAGTATATTTCCTTGCTAGCCTAGCTAGCCTAGGCCCTGGCATATGCTAGCTCGATTACAAAATAAAATAACACCCTAACATCGTTCGCAAATAATAGGCCTCACAGTCTACGACCCTACCCTACCTAGCAACGCTAGACCTAGGGCCTAGGCCTAGCCCGAAAAAGTACACCGGTCCCGCCGCCAGGCAGTATCATGAGCATGTGGTGAAAACAAGGGTGAAAACTTCTTAAATTTCGTGATTTCTTCGTTGCTGGCCTTGAAGCAAAAACATCGGTTATCCTTTCTCGGCGCTTCATCCTCCTAGGCAATTTTTTGGCGTGTCGCATGTCCTCGATCCCAGAAAAATGTCGAACGCCCAAACTTTTGTGATGACGTCGTGCCAAAGTAAATAAACTCCGGAGCACGCGATTGGTCAAATAGCCTAGGCAAGAAACCTCTCATTAATATTCATTTTGAAGTCTTGCTGGTTACGTCATTCAGCTGGGTGCAGCAGCTTTGTTTTTGATTCCTACGATCTGACTACGATCGATAGCGACAAATAAACAGTGCCAAAAATGCTCCCATTTTGTGATAAATTGCACTATTTTGGAAACGGGGGATCGTTTTCCGGTTAAGGGGGTTCGCTGGCAAAAAGGGGGTTCGCTGAAAAAGGGGGGTTCGCCCGAACCCCTAAAAACCCCCCTGGCTACGGGCCTGTGGTGTCATTTCCCCTTGTAGTCCCACAGAATTGAAAGCCTATTTACCGTCGATTGGAAGTGTTAATCCTGGTGGTACAGATGATTGTTCTATTTCGGACCGGAGCAGGGATATTTTCCAATTAACTTTAGGTGTGAATTTTGATCACTTAGATTTGCTAAGCAGCAGAAAGTTGCTGATTTATTACATAAACACTCATGTTTTTTCTACAGGTACTTTTGATATAGGTAGATGTGATGTTGTTCCCCATAAAATTGTGTTAAAAGATGGCCCTGCCATTAGGTTATTTTATCGTTGTATTAATCCTCATTCAATTGCAGATGTTAAGACAATGTTACAAGGGATGTTAGACCAAGGTATCATCCGTGCATCAAAAAGCAGTTATGCTAGCCCCATTGTGCTAGTCAAAAAGAAAGATGGCTCTCTACGATTTTGTGTAGATTATCGTAAGCTAAATGATCTTACAGTTAAAGATTCTTTCCCTTTGCCTCATATTGATGAAGTTTTGGAGGTATTGTCGGGATCCTGTTATATTTCTACACTTGACCTATCCCATGGATTTTTCCAAGTACTGTATTATGGAAACCGATTCAATTGCTAAAACCGCATTTAGAGTCCCTTGGGGTTTATACGAATTTGTTCGAATGCAACAGGGTTTATCTAATAGTCCATGTACTTTCCAGCGTGTGATGGAATACGTTCTAGGTGACATGAATTTATCACAGATAGTATTGTATTTAGATGATATTCTTATTTTTTCTTCCTCAGTTGAAGAACATTTGGATAGACTAGATCGTGTGTTGTCTAGACTGCATACCTTGTCTCTTATACACATCTAGATGTGTATAAGAGACAGTCATTGCTGTTTCTATAATATATATAATATTGCTCATTTGAATCAACATTCTTCTGCATTATGGAGACGATGGTAAGGCGGAATTGAAAAGTGACTCTGCAGGCGTTAGAGATATATTTTTGGCGCTTACAGGTGTACTTCTTCGTTTATATACCTGCTTAGCGTGTAAACAGGCAAAAGAATTTTGATTTCAAAAGGAAAGGTTGTTTTGTTTTGTGCTGTTTGTTGCAAGTCAGTTTTTGCTTCAGAATTACTCATGAGGATCGTCAGCAGGATATGTCAACAATTAAGTTGATAGCCATGATATGAAACTTGTGTAGTGATTGATCCAGGGCTGTTTCTTTCGCTGTTTCCTTTGCTGTGTTTTTGATGTTCCATTTGCGAATATTCCTTATTAAAGTTTGAAAAGGAAATAACCAAGTAGTCGTTGCGTTTCATCATTATTGTCTATCAATTTCGGGTTCAAGACTCATACTCTGAGTGCTGGGGGACGAATCAATCTCAGTGCAATCCCCAAACCATAACAATTAAGAAATTAAAATGTCAACATTTTGCTTACAAGTTGTTTTGCCATGTTATTTCTTATTTAATTTTTGTTGTGTGGCAAATGTGAGTAGCTTTTATTGTAGTTGGTGCAACTTTAAGGCTCTCCATTTCAGTTCATTTGTACCCAGTTAATAATTTCATGTTACATTACTTTTCTAAAATGTTTGGTGTTCAAAATGTTTTTTTTTTATGTTAATTTAAACCACAGGTATGTATGTAACATTGATTCCAATGAAATAGTTTGGCTGTAAAATTGTGTTAATTTCATTTTCTGACAAAACCTAAAGATTATAATAAATCAATATGTGTTTGCTGAGATACATCAACTTTATCTCTCCAGCCAATGTACCTGACAAATACAAAGGGCAATGCACTGAATACTCATTACCAGTGGGCCGTGGAATTATAGAAATTTGTTCTTAATGCAAAAAGGCTTTAGCATATGCTCTAATGTTATCAACATTTATTATTATTATTATTAATATTATTATTATTATTATTGTTAATAATAATCATTATTATTATTCATTATTATTATTATTATTCATTTTTATTATTGTTATTATTATTATTAATTATTGATAATAATTTGTATTAATTTTATTTATTATACATTTGTTTGACAAGTAAAATACATGTTTTTTTTCTTGTAGAAATGAAGTTTGGCGATTTCAACCTCTGAATCGAGGAGTTTCTTTGTTTACAATTTTCAAGAAAGGATTCAAGTGGGGTTTTATAGCATTTATAGGAGCAGTGGCAATTGAGAAGGCCTTTTTTTCCAAGAAAGACGATGGACATCATTAAACGGAACTTAGGATTACTGTTAAATTAGAGTACTGAAATGCATACACAGTTGGTCATCAGTCCTCTTCAGTTCATCATCTGCTCCATAACCACTCTAATGGAAATTGTGACAACATTGAGGAAGTTAAAAACAGCCTTCTCACGTACAGTATACACTCCAATTGACTCATTGTTTTTAAAAAAGCAAATACGTGATATCAGTTTAAAAGAGAGCAATGTCAAAATGATGGACAGGATTGACATACAGTATGCAATACGATACCTGCTGTCAAATTCGAGGAGGAATGTATGAATATTTTTTTAATGGCCATTCAGTTGCTGTTTATTCAAATAGTCTTGAATTAAGTTACCAAAGTGTGTTATGAATAATTACTTTATTGAGTGTTGATATCTAATCTATTAAAAAAAAACATTTGCAACTTTAATGTGCATTTTATTTGTGTATTTTGTATGTGTGTATAGCTTGTGCAATTTAAATATGTATATAACATAAAATCCAAAGGTATACTCCGCAATTTTACCACAATTTATTGAAAATCATAGTGAAAAACATACTTTTAACAGAAGTGAAAAAACCATATGACTATCATCAAAATTATAATTTGTATGATTTGGAAGACATAATAAGTTTGATGAATGAGATAAAGTGATTCCAGTAATTTTGATGTCATTCGTACTGTGGTTGGTCAACAAAAATTATATGTTATAGGGAGGCCTGCTTTTCTTTGAGTACAGTGTAATATAGACCTAAGGTGTTTCATTAATCTGTTGGCCATACAATTGTTAGATTCACCAATATAGATTAGACAACATTTATGCATAAAATGGTATTGAAAGAGACGCTTGAGAACTGATCTGTAATAATAACAATAATAACTAGACTTACTATGCCTGTACAACAAAACATAGGGCTTTTCCTCATTGCTATGAGAAATGAAGTTGAAATTGCAACAAAAAGAAAAGTCGTTAAAAGTATAAAGTTAAAAAAAAGAAATCGGAAAACCAAAATACTCAAAAGAAATTATGAAACCGCGACGTTAGTGAGTGAGATTCGAACTACTGTATTGCCGCAATGGTGATAGCGAGGTACATCGAGACTCATAACCATTGCGCGCATTATATATATATATATATATATATATATATATATATATATTGTTCATATTTATATATATATATAAATTGTTCATGAATATCACGATAGTTTTGAGTTTAACCCAGCTGCAGCTGGCTTAAATACTTTAGAAAACGCAAATTGCGTTTATATAATTTAGACTAGTGTCCAAAAAAATCTTTAAATTTCCCTCACATCCACACCCTGCTGCGGATTGTCACCAAAATGTGATCATTTCTTCATTTGACCATGAAAAACATTTCTGCAAATTTCATTTTCACCATTTAACTGGGACGTAAGCATTTTAAATGACCCTTAAAGTTACACCAACAGTGGTGGCGCCAGAGGGGCTGGGGGGTTATAGCCCCTTCGTCGGGAAATCCTAGCGCCCCCCCCCCCCGTTGGGGGAAGACGAATACATTCCGTCGGGGATTATAAGCTTGTACTGTGACGTTCCCGGTGACATTGTGTTTTCTTAATTCATCGTAGTAAAATATTGTCACAAATTGCAGTAACACATTATTCTTATTCGTAATTTTGATAATAATTTACAATCACATGGATTATGAAAAACCTGGATTTCGCCATGATGGGAGGATAGTATTGTAATGTAATACGGTGTTTTTTTTTTGGTTTTTTTTTAATAATATGAAATGTTTTGGAATTTCGACCTTAAAAAACATACATGAAGTCATTACGGTAGTTTGATGCCTATCAAATAACTAATAAAATTTATCAAAATTCGAGCCTTTAATAAAACGTCTCATACACGCTTTGTGTGTAAAGTTGAGTGTGATTTAAATTAACATACACCATTGTTACATGTTTATGAATGCAACGTCATCTTTTCTTTACGATTGTGTATGCCAAATGTGAAATACAGTATAACGAGAATAAAACGTACTATTTTGGGAATGTATATTGGTCGCGTCTGCCTGTGTTACAGCACGACAACGGCAGCCGTGTATTCACTCACAGTGATTCTCGTCGGTCGATGAATGTGCTTGTTGCAAAACTCATGAAATGTGTTGTACTTGCAGATTTCAAGGAGAGCTATTCAAAATTATTCAAAAATGTTCCTAAATTCACACCAATAACTTTGGCAGACTGGATGTCTAAACAAGTAAAAGACTTGACGACAGCACGGAGCTGAACGTTTACAGTCAGGCCTCACTCAATCATCACATCCAGCCATGTCGTGTTGTCGTGCAACAAGTGTCTGGGGCCGAGGCCTAGCCTGTAAAAACTCTACGTATATTTAACTTAATTTTACATGAAAATCAAATCAGACGTCTTCTGATAGTTCTATGAACCTTCCTTAACCTATCAATGCTTTAAAAAGTATCTTAACCGCGTACTTTGGGTTTTTTGCTTGTTTTCCTGGACCATACAAAAACTCGCAACGTCATAGAATAGGACTTTTAGGCTGTGTTTATAATTTTATACCCATTCGGCCAAATTGTGATGACGTCATCTTTCGTCGCTAATTCGGTCTATTGAATGGTCCTAATATCCACACCCTACTCCGTATTGTCACAAAAATTTTAATCATTTCTATTCTAGACCTTCACAAACTATTACAGAAAGTTTCATTTATACCCATTGATATTTTTAAAGCGATATTTAGGTCTGGAACCTCAGAAATTTAATGACCCTCAAATTTACACCCTAAACTGGATCGTCCCCAACACGTACCGGTAATAATTTCTTGCTTGTAACTTGGTTAAACTTTCCCGAATGTTGATCCGTTTTCGAAAACGGTATGTGGTCTGGGACTTTTTCCTTTAAATGGTCCTGAGATCCACACCCCTACTTCGGATTGTCACAAGAAAAAAAAAATCAATAATTTCTTTACTAGACATTGACATCCTGTCATACAAAGTTTCAATTATAACCATTGATTATTTTAAAGAGATATTTTGGCCTGGGACCTCAAATTCACATCCTTAATTGGATCGTCCCCAACTCTTTCTTCCTTGTATTTGGTTAAATTTTCCCTGAAAGTCTCATTTAGGTCAATTGTCCCATTTTTTAAATATCTGGTGTAGACTGTTTTTAATTAAATCACTTTAATTGTTCCTCCCATCCACGCCCCACATCAGATTGATACTAAATATTAGGAGGCACATCCTTGATATATGGTCTATGCTTTGGCAAAGCATGAAAAGTGACCAAAGTACCGGGCAGAAAACCCCAGTGCAAATAGAGGACAAAGTATGCAAGAAAAAAGAAAAAAATCAAAACAAAAACAATGGCTTTTCCAGCCACTGCTGGGAAATAATAATAATAATAATAATAATAATAATAATAATAATAATAATAATAATAATAATAATAATAATAATAGTTGTTAATCTGATGGGCAATGCAGTGCTCAAGACAGAGATTGAAGCTTTAATTTGACGACAGATATTTTAAACTTAACCTTGTGTGAGTGCATGTTAATGTATACTTTGATTTAGGATCAGGGTGGCTATATCAAGGTAATTAAACATACAATATTAGCACATACAACAAAGATATTAGTAGGCTATATACACATTATAAACTTCAAACCTGAAAACATTCAGTCCAAAAATCATTCTAACTGTACAATAGAATACGTTTCATAAGCAAGCAAATATATTAGTTCTTCATTAAAATTTATTTACAATTACTGTAATGGAATATCCTTAAATAGAGATATCAGCTATAGTATGAAATGATTATCGTTGAAAGTTGCTGTTAAATAGAGGGATTAAGCTTGGCAAGAATGAATTCCTATATCGCACTGTATTAGTCTGAGTTGTTACCAGTCTCCCTGATCTGCTTGTTACAATATATTTATTTAACGGATGGGTATCGTTATCTCTTATTGCACTAGGTTTAGTTAACATGTTTTCCTGGTATATGCTATCAATGTTAGTGACTTCTATACCTATAATTTTTCCTGCCGACTTCATTATCTTATTTAGTTGGTCCTTGTTCTTTCTGGTCAAACCCATAAACCACACGATGCAACAGTATGTAATCACTTATTGAACCATGCTTTGATAAAAAAGAAAGAGTGCATCTCTGCCTACATTATAAACCCCGAGTTTCCTTAAAAAGTATAGACGTTGGTTTGCTTTAGAACACAATTTAGTAATGTTAACATTCCAATATAGTTTATCATCAAACCACACTCCAAGGTATTTGTATTCTGTACACGTGTCAATATCAATATTGCTTATTTTAAGGGGTGCAAGTACATGTTCTTTCTTTTTCCTAAAGTCGAAAATCATCTCTTTTGTTTTTTTCACATTAATCTGAAGATGATTGTCGTTACACCAATTTACAAGATGATCTATTAAATTTATATAGATACTTTCATCATTATTAGAGATAAAACCAGTAATACATGTATCATCTGCAAATTTTACTATCTGACAAGAGTTTGTATTGCACTTAAGGTCACCTGTATATAGTGTAAACAGTAAGGGGGATAAGACGCATCCTTGCGGAGCCCATGTATTAGATATGACACATCTTGATAGAGAATCGTTAATTTTTACTGTCTGTGTACGGTTACTTAAAACATCATTAATCCATAGAGATATTATTGGGTTTACATTCATGCTTACAAGTTTCTGAATTAATATATCAACCCGCATAGTATTGAAAGCCGAGCTAAAGTCAATGAATAAAGATCTCGCATAAGTTTTAGGATTATCTAAATGTTCAAAAATTGGGTGCAGAAAAGTAGTTATTGCATCCTCCACGCCCTTCTTTGCAGAATAGGCAAACTGGTATGGGTCAACAAATTGCTTAACTTCCTCAACTACAATATCCTTAACTACTCTCTCAAAGCATTTCATAACTAGGTGTCAAAGCAACAGGCCTAAACTCATTTAGTACAGAGGGTTTGGTTATTTTATTTACTGGTGTAATAATATATGATTTCCATATGGATGGAACACATGACGAATTTAAGGACCAATTGTAAAGTTGTGAGAAAACTGGTGCTAGTTCTTTATAACATTATTTGATTATTTTCCCAGGTAACATATCTGGCCCTGCTGCCTTGTTTGTTTTAATTATCCTGAATACTTTCTCAACCGATGTGTTGCTAATAATCAACTCATCAGCATTCTTGGCGTTGTTTAGAAGGGTGCGTTTTAGTCTGTTGGTCTCCTCTTGTGACTGTGACGCATTATTAAATCTGTTAAAGAAGTCGTTTAGGTTGTTAGCGAAAACTAGAGGATCGGTACCCACTGGTAGTTTGATGTTCTGTTTCTTGTTATCGCCAATAACTTTCTTTAGTCCGTTCCATGCTTTTTTTTAGAGTTTCCAGATTTGAAATCTTCTTTTATACTCTCTCCAAACTTTCGCTTTGCACGCTGTATTAAAAGGTCGATTTCTTTCTGAATTAATTTCATCCTCGCTCTGTCATTTTCATGCAATGCCTGTTGTTTTCCCTTTAAGAGGCCCTTAATTTCTTTGGTCATCCAGTGTTTACTGTTTGGATAAATTTATATGACCTCTTTTATTATTGTTGATACGCAGAAAGTAATAAAGTCGCTAATAGAGTTTGTCGCTTCATTCAGAGAGCTATTTGAGGTAAAGACATTCCAGTCTGTGGACTCAAAACACGATTTCAGTTCTGCTATGCTCTCGTCTGTCCATAACTTGACTCTCTTTATGACAGGTTTACGTTGCTTAACTTGCTGTTTGTATGCTGGTATTAACCAAATCATGTTATGGTCAGACCGACCTAAACCAGCTTTCCTCAAAGTTTTGTAGCCATTTCTGATATTGCCGTAACATTTATCTAGAGTTCGGTTCCCTCCGGTGGGTATGTCGACATACTGGTGGTAATGCGGTAATGCTTTCTTATATTAGGGTCTTCTCGTGATCATGCCTTCTTCCATAGCTTGTTATCGTCTTTATCTTAAATCATATATTTTGTTTGTTCTGTGGAAGTAAATAAATGTCTTTTGAATTATATTTTTCATTATATTTTTATATATTATTTTTTATCATTCAGTGGCAGATCTAGTTGTAAAAAATTGCTTGACATCATCATTATAAATATTAACATCATTGTCATTTACTTTATTATTTTAAAAAATAATGAGTGTTTTGTATTTTCATTAACCTGGTTTGTATAATACTGTAAAAATCGCACATAGTAGTAGTAGTGGTAGTAACATAAGCAGCAGCAGCAGTAGTAGTAGTAGTAGTAGTAGTAGTAGTAGTAGTAGTAGTAGTAAAAAACCTTGCAGACGACACTCACCCCCACTCACCGTAACCCTGCCGCCCCTGCGTGTAGGGCTGCGAAAGCTCCTGACTCCGTTACGCGACTGCTCCCATGGTAATTTATAGAACGCCAATATGGAACGCCAAAAGGACAAAATACAATTGTCAGCAGCGCAAAACTGAGTCACCAGTGCAAAACTGAGAGTCACGTCCAGTGCAAAACACAGAGTCACAGTGCAAAACTGATTAGTGCAAAACACAGAGTCACAGTGCAAAACTGAGTCACAGTGCAAAACACAGAGTCAACAGTGCAAAACACAGAGTCACAGTGCAAAAGTGAGAGTCACAGTGCAAAAGTGAGTCACAGTGCAAAACTGAGAGTCACAGTGCAGAACTGAGAGTCACAGAGCAAAATTGAGAGTCACAGTGCAAAACTGAGAGTCACAGTGCAAAACTGAGAGTCACAGTGCAAAACTGAGAGTCACAGTGCAAAACATTGGTGGCAATGCAAAACTCCAATGGCAGTGCAACTCAAGTGGACGCCCTTTATTTTGAATTAAAGTTTCACAGCTTTTTTGGACGGTGTCAACAGGTAAAATGGATGAAATTTTTAGGTCACTTAGGCACTCCTTAATGACCATTGACAATTTTGAAAGGGGTGGGGGGGTGTGCGTATAAGCGTTACAATTAATACAAAAATTAAGTGTTTGAAATAATAAACAGTGGGCTATGGAGAAGGCTAGTAGAGTAGGTACATGTGCCCGGGCTTGTCAAAAAAACAAGGCATAAGTCTAGATTTATACCTAAATGCCTCGGCTTCTCAAGAAACATTGGTTTCCTAAATAAATCTCATTTAACTGTCTAAATTTTCTGCTTTTAGTCATTTCTATTGTCTTTGTTGATCCCCAATTGGTTATCTCTTTTTAAAAATTTATTTTGATTGCGCCTTGTATGTATGCCTTGGAAAAAGGCGCGGTACAAGTTCCTGTATTATTAACTAGGCCAGGCCTAGCCTAGGCTTTACGGCCTCCCAAATTCCAAAAGGTCTACTTTTTAAAACGTATGATTTCACAAAATCGTTCCCAATTATCACAAAATGCTATAGCACAGGGACGTATCCAGGAGCCGTGGGAGCCGCGGCTCCCCCCCCCCACCCATTTGTACACAGTGTTAAAATTTTAAAGCTTATTCTTGAGCTAATACAAATTCTTTCTTGGGATCACTCAAAATGAATACTTCTAAAACATGTAAATATGCATACGTACACGTTATACATAGGCCTAATGGAACACATAGGCCTAAGCGTGATTAAAAAAATCTTAAATCCATAAATCTCAGGCCAGGGCTTTTATGATAGAAATGCGATACTGTAGTTCAATTTCATTTTTATCCTTTTCCAAGTTTCTTTAAATATTTGTTTAATAATACTACTACTAATAGTAATAATAATAATAATAACAATGATGATGATGACGATAGTAATAATTGATAATAATATTAATAGCAATAAAAAGTGAAGAAAACTGTGCTAAATGTGAAAAAAAGTTGTGATTTGTAGATCATAATATAGTTAAAGCTTAGTAAGCTATAGTTAGGCCTAAGTTGTCCTGGTATTAATTATATCCCTGGTAAAAGATCATGAGAAATTTGTTGGCGTTACGTTTCATTTTGACTATAATGGTGATGTGATGATGATGAATTTTACTATATAAAAGTGTCATTTCCGGCCATCTCGAGAGGTATTATTTCCTAAAATTTTCTCACCTCAGCCCCAGCCATGGTGGGGCTGAGGTGGTTGTGAAGTCACGTTTTTGAAGTAGGCCTGTAAAGTACATACTCAGAGACAATGTTTTTAAACTTTGTTTTCTGTGGTATATCACACACAAATTAATAAGATCTCTATGGTTGTCAAAAATCTCTGATAAAAGATCATGAGAATTGTTTTTGGCGCTTCATTTTGACTAATGGTGATGTGATGGTGATGAATTTTACTAAAAGTGTCATTTCTGGCCATCTAGAGGTACTATTTCCTCAAATGTTCTCACCTCAGCTGCAACCATGGTGTGGCTGAGGTGGGTGTCGACTCACAAAATGCCCTCCCCCTCCACCTTTCAAAACAGATCTGTACCATTCCCTGGGTATGACATTAAACTCCATCGAGTCGGCTCCTGATGTATGTCTTAGTGACTGCTGTTTGTTTTTAGGATGTGATCTGGTTTTTCATGTCCATTTTTCGTGATTATGACTATAATTCTGGATAAAGAATGTTTTGAGCAGAGATGGATTCAAGGCCCCCACCCCTCCCCCCACTTCATTTTTAAGGAAAAAAAAAGAAAAACATATTCAAATTAAAGTGCGAGAGTGTAATTTCCGGCCGTCTAGAGATGCCCTAATCATAAATTTTCTTATCTCAGCCCCAACCATGGTGGGCTGAGGTGAGTGGTTCCTCAGTCTGCAAATGTCCCTCCCTGGTTCACCTCTCTTTTGAATTCCTGCATCTGCCACTGTTAATTTATTATGTAATTATTTTGCGCTTATTTATAATGTGTCTATTGCAATTTTCACTTTATCCTCTCAAACAGTCCTAAGAATGTTCAGAGTGCGCTACTTTACAGGGGGATTCGCCCCGTTGACCCCGGCGGGGTCCTTCGTAATTCGCATAACGGCTCCACCCCCCCCTTTCAAAATCCTGGCTACGTCCCTGGGGTACAGACCCAAACGAAACGTTCGACCAGCATAGGTAGGGCCCAAAC
>NW_022732104.1:30169-33593 GCF_011630105.1 Anneissia japonica
ATATATATATATATTTATATATATAATATATATATATATATATATTTATATATTATTTTATTTTATTTTGAAAATCATCCAACAGCGGAAGCCGATCATTGGGTGTCTATAAAACGAAGACCGAAGAAGACCAAAGACTAAAAAACGAAGACCCCTATTTTTTATCTTGATGATAATAGGCTAGGCTGTCACAAAATCAAAATTACGAAATTTTTTGGGCGTCTGTTTGTAAAAATGTTCAAGGGTCTTCGTTTTAAAAAACGAAGACCTCCAATTATTTCTCAATTATCTTCTTGGAAGTATTTCAAAATCATCATAAAACAGTTGTCAAGTACCTATTTCATTATTTCATCACGATTGAGAGAAAAAAAAAACTGTGGGTCTTCGTTTTTCAGGTCTTCGGTCTTCGTTTTGTAGACACCCATATATGGTGTCTATAACACGAAGACCCTTAATTACCTCATGCGTCCTATGTTGGTGTCACTACTAAATGACCGATGCTGCACATATGCGTCACTATACATAATTCCTACTGCTTATTTAACATGGAACAGGTTTATGGATGAAATATTCAAGGTTTTTGTAGCCCCCGCCCCCCCTCCAAAAAAAAAAAAAATACGCGTACCACTAGGCCAAGCCTTACTTTCGTTTAGAGGTAGCGCGCAACGCCAAGACGCGCTCTGCCACCAGCCGTGGACGTACGACATTTGTTGCCGCTTTGGAACTGGAATAAAGAGTAAATCATTAAATTGACTCACATTCAGGCAATAATGTGCTAAAAAGATGAATACTATATTTACATAGCATGAAGGGATAAAAAACATTATTTTCATCAACCGAAATGTCCACTGATAAATCTCAGATAAGATAGTGTAATACATACTACAAGTAACGAAATGCACGCCATCGTGTCGGTATTCAATATTTCGACATTAATTATGTCATCATCAGGAATCATTAGGAATTCCTGATGATGACATCATCAATAGGAATTATTTTCAACACGATTGAGAGAAAAAATGTGGGTCACAGCGGCTCAAAATTCAAGATTCAAAATAATTTTAATGTCTGAAAAACCCAGAAATTACGTTCCACTGGTAGTATTACAAGAGTTAACAACCTATATAGTAATAAATAAAAGATAACAGTAATACCTCTATATATCCTTTTTGTAAGATTCAGCCGCGGTTGACTATAATTATAATACTGTAATACTTTTACAAAGGTAACGATAACAATTAAAGTACAGTTGTTATGATTTATAGGCCTACAGGCAAATTGCGCTATATAAGAATGAACTATTATTATTATTATTATTATTAGCATTTTTATTATTATTATTATTATTATTATTATTATTATTATTAAAGGCCACAGTAATAAAATATGGATAATTAAAATGCCTAAACAGTATTTATTTTTCAATATATAAATATCAGAAAATTGTTGTCGCACACTAAGACCACAATAAAATTAATATCATTGTAAAAGTCTAATCACACAGAATATTCATTTAAATATTGAAATTGTATTCATGAAAAATAAAAAAAAATCTTTAAAACCGTTTATATATATTGTTTACATTTTGTCAAACTGTAAACAGGAAAGATGAAGAAATCTATTTGAGTGAAAAAAAACAAATCTGTCTCATTATATTTTTTGATTTGCAAAAAGAAAAGCATAACTGTATAAGATATTATTGGTCTAATTAATAAAATTAAATGCTGAAAATGTCAATCTAAGCTTTAATAATACAATGTAAAAATGTATGTTATTGAATCGATCTTCCTAACTGGACCCGTCGGTTGCGTCGACCCTTTGTCACTGGCCCTAGCATAACTGAGTAGTCTACCCTGACTAGCCTAGCAATGATGTAGGACCAAACAACAAAAATTATTTCAAACTTACCGCTAATATCCCTCAAACGGTCACTCTTTCTCAATCGGTCACTACCTAAGCTTCCAATTTTGTCTCAAGTGGCCATGGTTGACAACTGCGCCATAGGCAGGGGTGGCGCCAGGATTTGCCCGACGGGGGGGGGGGAGGTCCCCGACGACGGTCATACTTCCCAGACGAAAGCAATGTGGGTGTGTTAAAGCTTCGATTAAAAGTTTTCGAAAGTGGTCCCCGAAAATTTCAACAATTTAGGGGTTTCAGAGGCTTATTTAATCGATTATAGAGTCTACTAATATGTAGAAAATACATATAATTTTTTTTCTCCCCGACGAATTTTGCTTATTCTCCCCGACGGGAGGGGGGACCAGCACTCCCCGACGGGGCGGGGGGTTGTATCTCTGACCCCCGCTGGCGCCACCCCTGGCCATAGGCCTTTATAGCGGTACCGTAATAATTACGATGAATAGAAAAGCCTAAGCTACTGTATCTACGACAAGTATGCCTATGATCATATCGTTCCTATTGGTGTTTTAGTCCCAATTTTTTTTGTCGTGTTGTTGTGTTGTGAAATTATAAAGAAAAAATTGAATTATGTGTTTTTGATTTTTTTTTTTTCACTTATATTGTTGTTTAGTTTCATTTTGATGCCAAAATTGGAGTTCCATACAATATCGCCAAAAGTCAAGTGGCGCAGTGCAAAAGTCAAGTGGCGCACTGCAAAAGTCAACTGGCGCAGTGCAGAAGTCAAGTGACACAGTAGGCCTACAAAGGTCAAGTGGCGGCGCACGCATTTGAGTTTGCACTGCGATTTTTGTTTGCGTGATATCGCCAAAAGGGACAACCACAAGTGGCACAGTGCAGTGCAAACGTCAAGTGGCACAGTGCAAAAGTCAAGTGGCGCAGTGAAAAAGTCAAGTGGCGCACTGCAAAGTAGCGGCACACGCATTTGGATTTGCACTGAGCACTTTAGTTTTGCACTGCGCCACTTTAGTTTTGCAATGCGCCACTCGACTTTTGCACTGTGCCACTTTAGTTTTGCACTGCGCCACTTTTGGTTTGTCCGTTTGGCGTTCCATAGTAATTATCATTAAGTGTACGTCGGTACAACAAGTGGATTTGGCAAGATGGACCAATTTAGATAAAATATAGCTCCTATATACCTCCCAGATATAGGGGAAAGTCCCGTTTGGGGGCGTTTTTCAAAATGGCCGCCTGTTGATTTGGAGGCTTCTATATCGATAACCACTGGTCAGAGAGACTTGATTTTGGTCTCAAATCGTTCACCATATGCATGTTCCTCTTTATTGTAATACAACTTTTTATCAAAAAATGGTGGGAAATGCGATTTTTGAAAGGTTGACCTTTGACCTTGTATTGTCATATCACGGTAACTACTGGTCACCGAGACTCACAATTGATTGCAAAGTGTTCAGGAGATTCATGTTTATATTCCTCGTAATGAAAAAAATATTCAAATTGTGTCCGGAAACGGTACATTCTGACCTTTGACCTATTGTAGGTCATTCCA
>NW_022732104.1:33636-44830 GCF_011630105.1 Anneissia japonica
CTTTGTTTCTTGCTTTATTCAAAATGTTTTGGTTTTGGAAGCTGATGTCAACTTTAGAAAGCATAGCCTACATGAAGTCATATTATAGTAACTCGATGCCTATCAAATAAGTAATAAAAATTCGCCATAATTCATAAAATATCCGTGGCTTCCAGGGGGCTTCGTCCCCTGGACCCCCACCGAGGGGCCTAGGCGGCCCCCCTGGCCCCAGCCAAGTGAGACTCGATTCGCTCCACTAGCCACCCCCCCCCCGTCGGGACCTTTAACCCCTCCGTCGGGCAGGTCTTGGCGCCACCCCTGGGTGTAATGCATTTGTTTGTTTGGCATGGAATGACCCAACTCTTAAAAATGTTTGTGATTTCCTATTACGTGTAGTTTTTTCCTATATGTGTAGTTTTCAACATGTGTATATGTGTTTTTCCTATATGTGTAGGCCATATTTGTGAAATATAGCGAAAAATAGGTTAGAATACAAAGTTTGACACTGATAGCTATTACCAATCTCGAGTTATAAGCTTCCAAAGTTGAAGTAAATTGCGTTTGCACATCTTGAAGAACCAGGCCCCTTTCTTGAGGAGTCAATATCTCGAAAACTACATATTCTATGAGGCTAATTTTTTTTTGTTGGTTTTTCATACAGTGGATCATTTTTATGGAGTTTCATCAAAATCTGAGTCGGTCATACAGGAATTTCTTTTTAATCTGGTTGATTTGACATGGAATGACCCTACAATAGGTCAAAGGTCAGAATGTACCGTTTCCGGTCACTATTTGAATATTTTTTTCATTACGACGAATATAAACATGAATCTCCTGAACACTTTGTAATCAATTATGAGTCTCTATGACCAGTAGTTACCGAGATATGACCTTACAAGTTCAAAGGTCAAACTTTCAAAAACCGCATTTCCCGCTATTTTTTGATAAAAAGTTGTATTACAACAAATAGGAACATGCATATTGTGAACAAATTAAAATCAAGTCTCTCTGACCAGCGGTTATCGAGATACAAGCCTCCAAATCAACAGGCGGCAATTTTGAAAAACGCCCCCAAACGGGACTTTCCCCTAATATCTGGGAGGTATATAGGAGCTATACTTTATCTAAATTGGTCCATCTTGCCAAATCCATCGAGAAAAAAAGGTATCCTAAAATTAGTCACGGATCTCATGAAAATGACTACTATTATGTAGTTTTAAAATCCGGCCACAAAAGTCATTAACACACGTAGCCCCTTACCCAAATGATATTTGAGTGTGAAAACAAATATATATTTCATTTCTTTAAATTTATATAGGTCATAATACAAGCTACACTAGATACATACTTTCATGAGTGATCATTATTCTGGCCCCAAAACCTAGACTAGAATGTTGTCCAAGGAGAGTATTTGCTTCTAGGAGTTATTGTGTATATAATCAAGGGCTCTCTATGGTATTCCTGTGATGTTTAAATCTGTCTGCTGTAGATACATCAACTATATCCTCAAGATGTGGCCGGGATAGTCTCGAAACCGTGCCGTACATTTCCTTCCATCCTCCTAGTGGTTGCTGTTGCATACGTTGCTGATTGCCAAGGGCGTTGATCTGTTGTGAAAGGTGGATGGGGTGGGGGGTGGACGATTGCAAATAAGGAAGCCTTGGGCCGTAGTCCAAGCCTTGACGGGCGAAAGGGGGCCACCTAGGGCCCCCGGAAGCTACCTAGGGCCCCCGGAAGCTCTGGCGTCTATAGCCTTTTATAAGTCGTATCTAATTAATTTTAAGGAATGCAATTATAATTTATTGTACCATCTAATACTATCAAACAGGACTAAGGAGATCGGAAGCTCACACAACATTAGCATTTTTATTTCACAAACATTAAATGTGATTTACTTAATTTATCATTATCATGGCAGGGGCGGAGCCAGACATTTTCTGACTGGGATGAGCGGAAATAGGTCGAACACACCCACCTCAGCTCCACCATGTTTGGGGCTGGGGGCGACCAAAATATGAGGGGGCGTGGAATTTATTTTCTCTGGCCACGCCCACTGAAAAATATTGCTTCTTAGATTCCCGAATACACATTAACCGTGACAGATATGTTAAAGTATATCTCTTGAACGCAGTATTTAAGAAGTGAGATAATACCATAATAAACAAAACGAAACTTTTATTGTCGATTACGATTTCTTGCCTTAATTAAAATTACCGGATTGTTTTAATTCTGCATGCACCAGGAAAATTATTATGCTAGACCTTTCGAGGCATCGAATCATACCAATAGTTTTAGGATAATTTATGTGTGTTTTTATTATGTGTGACAGCGACCATTTTAGTGACCATTTTTATAAATATTGATTATTATTATTATTATTATTATTATTATTATTATTATTATTATTATTATTATTATTATTATTATTATTATTATTATAATTATTATTATTATTATTATTATTAGTTGCTGTGAAATGAAGGACGAATAAATACATAATATCGTTATACATAATATATAATTGAACAATTAACACAATGTCTCTGTTCTATAGATCTTGTTGAAAGCTCTTAAAATAACTTAATTTTTCTATTTTTGTGAACTGAAGCAAACTTGTCCATTAACTCATCCATGTTTATTTTCTCAGCACTTCTTCTTTCAATTGATAGCATGCCAAGGTCACTCAGCCGTTCGTGTCCCATCGAGTTTCTTAAATACGTCTTAATTAGCTTCATGATAGAAAAACTTCTTTCGCAAGATGCAGATATCACTGGAATAACAGCAGAAATCTTTACGAGTCTATAGAGCTCGTAGAATGCATCACTGTATGGTTCTAGGAAGGTCAGGAAGTCCTGAAGAGTGGTGGGCACCATTTCACCTTTGCTTGCTTTCCTCTCTAACAATCTCTGTACCTGGTGAATCTCATGGCCAAAGTCTTCTTGATTGATGTTGTAAGTTCCCTGTATGACTGCAAGATGATCGACGCACAAAAACTTCTCACTTGATGGTGTCAATGCGTTGATGCCTCTCATGATTCCTTGATTATGCTCACTGAATCGTCGATTTAACTCCTGCAGCATGTTGTCAAGAATTGGATACATAAATTGTATTTTGAATCTGTGCTTAGGTGTCATTGGCTCATCTCTTTGGCCTGTTGCATCAAAGACTAAGAAATCGTCCATCGGCCTTGATGGTCATGGGGCTCGTTGCGGCCTAATGGGTGACAGATGTTCTTGATGTTTCTTCCCCAACTCACACACATCAAACCAAATAGCATCAAGTGTTGCTTCATTAATCTGCATATCCTGCAGATCGCCCATAACCACGGCTGACAAGCGACTCACTTCAGAAAGATCCAAGTTTTTCGATTGGAGAATGTTAGAGAGCATCTTTGTTTTTTGCAATATGGTGGTCATCAGGACGAGTTTTGAGATAAAATGTTCATTGATTTGGGAAAAAAGACCTCTTGCGTCGATGGCACGTTCTCCATGGTCTTCATTGCTTATCGAGTGAAGCAAGCGTAGAATTACAGACAAGCGTGATATCACTGCAACGCACGCATTAACTCTACAAGCCCATCATGTGTCACTGATTCGCTTAAGTTCCCAGGGTTGCTCTTCTGGGTATATTTCCTTCTGCAATTCAAGCCATCTTTGGTGCACATATGACCCCGATACAAACACGTATATCTGCTGCAAGAGAGCAAAAACTGGCCAGCTTCCTTGACTGACTTGCATACGTCTACAAGCACAAGGTTTAGCCTATGTGCATGGCAATGAATGTATATTGCTGAAGGTGCCACGTCTTTAATTCTCTTTGCTACGCCAGATATCGCTCCACTCATCACAGACGCTCCATCATAGCCCTGTCCGATCAAATTGGATCTATAGTCCAAGCCGTACCCGCTCAAGAGCTTTATTATAGATTCACTCAGGGACCTTGCATCTAAGCCGTCGGCGTTTTTTAAATAAAAAAAAAACTCTCTTTTATCTTTCCCTCACGGTATTTTTTTCTCCCAACCAGTGAAATTTGTTCAATCTTTCTAACATCTTTCGTCTCATCCACTTCAATCGAGAAATCTCCAGCCTGTACGATTTCTTCAAGAATTTGTTTTCGGACCATTTGTGCCAAAGTAGTCAGCATTTCATTCTGAATAGCAGGGCTTGTATATTTTGCGTTCTGTGGGCCGTCTTCAAGACGTTGCCTTACCATCGTATCATGTCCAGCTACAGGCCCGTAGCCAGCATGCTTCAAGGGGGGGTTCTGGGCGTGGAGTCCAGGGGTCCGCCAAAGGGCCTCGGGTGGGTTCAAGGGGGCCGGGGGCGAAGCCCCCGAAGCCAGAGCATTTATACGATTTTAAAAGCATGTACATGTCATTTAAATGCATGTTCATGTATATTTAAATACTTCTTACACAGTTTTAAAAATAAGATAAGAAGACTACTTTTTCCAATACAGGATTTAGAACGTAAATGTTTATTGTGAAACAAAATTTTGTTTCTATTAAAAAGCAATGCTTAACATTTTAATGCTACTATGTAATGTTATCTCTAAAAATATAACTGGGATAAAATTAGCAATACCCACTAGGTGACACTACAAAACACAGACCTTGCACATTATGAGATCGCTAAATACCAATATTAAAATATGGAGGTATGTAAAAGGTCTTTGCTTAAAAGAGAAATACTGCAAATAATATTTTATTCATTGCAGAAATGTAGAAACAATAGGAACTGACAGCCCTACATTTTACCAAAATAACTTAAATGTTAAGTTCCAATGGAAATATATATAATTAGGGCAAGGAAAAATGTTATATATTTACAAGTTACAGAACCATGTAAAAGATGTGTATAAGAGACAGATGTTATAGCTAAATCAATTCTCTTTCGGACTTAAGAAAATAGACGAGATCTTTCGGGCGTAACCCTTTATCCTGTCTCTTATACACATCTAGATTATCCTTTCTCGGCGCTTCATCCTCCTCCTAGGCTATTTTTGGCGCGTCGCATGTCCTCGATCCCAGAGAAATGAAAAATGTAGAGCGCCCAAACTTTTGTGATGACGTCGTGCTAAAGTAAATAAACTACGGAGCACGCGATTGGTCAAATAGCCTCGGCAACAAACCTCTCATTAATATTCATTTTCAAGTCTTGCTGGTTACGTCATTCAGCTGGCTGCAGCTTTGTTTTGATTTCTACGATCGGACTACGAACGATAGCGACAAATAAACAGTGCCAAAAATGCTCCCATTTTGTAATAAATTGCACTATCTTGGAAACGGGGGATCGTTTTCTGGCTAAGGGGGTTCGCTGGCAAAAGGGGGGTTCGCCCGAACCCCTAAAAAACCCCCCTGGCTACGGGCCTGAGCTATTAACAGAAGGATCCTCTTAAAATTTCCAACGTTTGCAGACTCTTCGTCTTCACGGTGGCCTCGTTGGGCGATGTTTTGCATACTAGTGACGAGCAGGACCTCTCCAACAGTTTTGATGTGGTGTCTGTTTTCCTGAACCTTTTTTCCTCTACGCGTCACTCATTATTTTCTTCACAGAGCCGACCTTTAAATATTGAAAAAAAAAATAGTGGTTAAGAAATATTAATATTAATATAAGTGGATATACACAGCGACCCGTGAATACAATTGCAAATAAGCAGTTATGTACTATAGCCCCGTCAAAATAAAAATGAGATGCACATAGAAAAGGAAAAATGATGGTAAATGAAATAGAAAAGATATTTAATTGATTGTGATTTCGTTTCTCTACATAACAATGGCATATACCGCATATTGATAAGTTAATAATATAAATAGTTATTACCTTAGTACTCAGGGGCGGATTTAGGGGGGGGGCGGCCCGGCCCCGGCCCCCCCCTTTTGGGAGGTAAAAAAAGAAAAAAAAGGGGAAAAAAGAGAGAAAAAGAAAAAAATGATAGCCCAGAATGCCTCAAATGTTATGTTCGGGCGTCTAGAACACAAAAATTTCGCGGGGGCATGCCCCAGACCCCCTACGGCAGTGTTGTCTCAATCGGCCCAACTTTCGGCCCCCGCTTCCGGCCCCCCCTTTTGGACATTTCTGGATCCGCCCCTGGTACTCGCTTTGAACGATGACCAAGCAACCATTTCATCAGCGTGGCAATCTGAATTGGCATGCTTGGATAGCTTTCCTTTCTTACCCAGTGCCTTCTTCCAGTTGAAAAATCCATCTTTGGTAAAAAGTTCTTCACATATCTATCCATTACTGAAAAATGTCGGCAAGCAAAGCAGAAAACAGCTTCAGAAAATTCTGAGTACTCTATCCATGGGTACTTCTCATACCACGATGCTTGGAACGATCGTTTGCTTGCAGTCTGGTTGCTTTACGGGAAATCTAATTTTTGGCTGAGTCAGACCTTCTAAAGGAGACTGCGATATCTTTCCTGGTCCTTGTGGTTTCTTGTAGGCTATTAAAGAATATCAACAAGAACATATTTATTCGACAATTACTGAGCTGAACAGAATTAAAGGTAACTCATACAATTTTTAGACTACGTACGTGTGGTGATATATAATAATAGGCCTAATAATAATAATAATAATAATAATAATAATAATAATAATAATAATAATAATAATAATAATAATAATAATAATAATAATAATAATAATAATAATAATAATAAAGTATAATACATACTCCAAGTATTGAAATACACGCCATCGTGTTGGGATTCAATATTTCGACATTAATTATGTCATCATCAAGAAAGCTCTTTTTGTTTTTGTAGGTATCTTTGGTCATTAGAGTAAGAATGCTTTGATCTTTTGTTTAAATCACTGCTATGTCACCTACTAGAGGTAATGTTTTGATTGGTTAAACATGCTAATATGGATAATTTTTTCATTCCTGATGATGACATAATTAATGTCGAAATATTGAATCCCAACACGATGGCGTGTATTTCAATACTTGGAGTATGTATTATACTTTCTTATCTGAGATTAATCTGTGGACCTTTCAATAATAATAATAATAATAATAATAATAATAATAATAATAATAATAATAATAATAATAATAATAATAATATATACACAAAGCTCCTAATTCCTCGCAATTTGAGTCAGTTTCATCGTCTTCTGTAAATTTACTCTCTCCAATATCAACATTTCTAGTTGTTCCTATTGATTCTGATTCAAATTCATCTACTTCAGATACATCATCAAGAGTTATATCGCCTGTATCAGTGTGAGCCTTTTTGGTTTGGTGTTCGCAATCGGATGACTTGCTTTGGTCGTGTTGACGCTTTGCAATGGCAGAAAACATAGAGCGTATATCTGCCATCTTCAAAATCTAGAATATAGAATACTGTAGGTATTAACTATAAAAGTGATAAATAAAAGCTGAATAAGTAACGCAAATTAACTTTTATTAGCATTAACCCAGTCAGCATCCCATCTTATTTTCTATTCCTGGCAAATGCAAGCAGAATAACGTTTTGAGTACCAAGCCAGCCAAGAGACTAACATACAGGTCATTCATCCTTGCTTTGGATTTAGCCGGGACCAGATAAACTGATAATGATGCAGTGCTTATATTGACTAGGCCTAAATTGAGAATGATCATGGATTTAGATTTAAATTACACAAATATAGTGTAGGCCTAAAGATCCACTATAAAGTTATACAATATTTAAGAATTACTTACCATGCAATGATGAAAATGCCGCTGCGAGTATTTCTATAAAGCTTTATCAATACCAACCTACCACTGCTGCTACACGTAGTACTGATTGCGGGATTTTTCTATAGACTGTAGGGGATGTTGGCATGGTTTTTGCGCTGCGTGCCTCGCCGTCCGGTGGATGTCGGCCTCTCACGGTTGATTTTCCTGGACGCGATGAATTTTCTCCACGTTAGTTTTAACGTCCAGTAGATGTCAAATCGGCCTCCTTGTTTCTTTTCGTATGTGTGTTTTAATATTTATTTTATTACATTTTTCATGTCTTGTTTAATTTCTTTTTGTACAATTTGACCATGATATCACTGTGTTTTGATGAACGTCAATAAAGGGAAGTTGAGAAAGCAACAACTCATTTTCTTGAGCATAAGCCTAGCCTAATTTGTTTTGCCTCGAAGTTTTCGAATTGGGGGTGCGACTGGGGAGGGGGGCGCAAGCTTTTTGTGGGTGGGGGGTTCCCCCTCCCCTTGGATGCGTCACTGCCCTCCCTTAGACACCCTTTTCCGTCGTAAATAATGTCTATTTTATACTGGGAGTCACAAAGCGCATACGCGTTACGCCACTGAGCATGGTTACCTGCTCTAGCTGGGTAGGCCTACACTATATTCCGTTAATGAGGCTAAAAAGCCCCGTCTTAGGTCTCTGTTTTTGGCCTGCTGGATCCGCTCCTGCATGATGTCATGGCAAGATTGCGTCAAGTAACATAGGAGTTCGTATTCTTGTGGTATCACTACTTCAATAAGTCGAAATAGACAGACCTATCCGTGTCAAAGGCTGTATAATTATTGTTTTATTGTACATTGTTTTCATAATAAATTCAGCTTCTGATAACCATTGCATCCATAAAATAGATGGACTGGTTTTCTGAGATGGTTACGAAATGTACAAACAATTGCGTTTTTACTCAATATTGGTTCGGAAATACGCACCGCACTTGGAACAAAGCACACGTGAAGAGACGAAATTCATTCGTACTTCTTGTTGTTCTTTCCACTCGCTTTGAAAAGTGGAATTTTAACTATAGAAGATTGGTGAAAGTGTGGGGGGGGGGGGGTGCGCAATTGATATGATGTCCCCCAACTTTGAAAAGTGGAGGGACGTGTCCCCTTGTCCCTCACCGATCGACACCCATACTGATTGCACAAAAATCAGTCCACCATTTCCAAAAGAAACGCTCAATAAATATGAGAATTTAACATTACATTTTTTAAAAGATTCTAGCATTTGTTGTTCATAATTTAAGTAAGATTGCATATTAAAATACTGCCACTGTAATAAAATCCTTTGGATATCGTTTAAAACGGTCTGGGAGTGCAGGGGGGGGGCGCAATTGATATGTGTTATGATGTCCCCCAACTTTGAAAAGTGGAGGGACGTGTCCCCTTGTCCCTCACCGATCGACACCCATACTGATTGCACAAAAATCAGTCCACCATTTCCAAAAGAAACGCTCAATAAATATGAGAATTTAACATTACATTTTTTAAAAGATTCTAGCATTTGTTGTTCATAATTTAAGTAAGATTGCATATTAAAATACTGCCACTGTAATAAAATCCTTTGGATATCGTTTAAAACGGTCTGGGAGTGCAATTTGTAGGAATTCGAAGTTGCTACGCCCTTATTTTATATTATCGGTCCCAAACCGCCCAGCTACAACAATATAATATTTTAAGTGTAAGAATGCTATTTCAGGCATTTAAAGTTATTCCATCCTTATTTTCTTGTTGGTGTCAGGGGCAAACTTATGGAGTGGGGCCGAGTCGGCCAGATAAAGTAGGCCTAATTAGATTCAGTTCGACGCTCCGAGTGTGTTCAGTAGGATTTTTTACTCGTATTAATTTACCACAATAAAATAAGGTTTTAACGCCGTTCATTGGACGGGGCTCACGTTCGAGAACCGGATATGTGCAATCGTCATGGAAAATTAACAGTGTTATAGTCCGTCTGTCTCCCGGTGTCCCGACCGTGATATTTTATGCATTATCGGACTTATATATTTTGTGTAAGAATACCAGATATTTATTTGTTAAAAGATGATTCCGCTTATGGCAATTACTGGAATGTGCTTTGTTGTTGATAGCAGGGATGAATCAGGACTCAAAACAGTGACTGGTTCCCAGTATCAAGGGATATTCAATTTCATTCACTAAAAGAACTTTAATAATAATAATAATAATAATAATAATAATAATAATAATAATAATAATAATAATAATAATAATAATAATGTTGTATTTATATAGCGCATATTGCATATTGCCCCTATGCGCTTTACAGAGAAATAATATAGGCCGACTGAGAAAAAGCAAATAACAATAAAATAGTAACAATAAAATAAAATAAAAATAATCATAATAACAATAACAATGAGACTAAACTATTCCTATTCCTTAAACTAATTATGGTTGGCCGTTGACTCCGAGGAGCTCATCCGCCCTTTGTTCAGCTTTTGGTTTTTCTTGCTGCTGGGTGACCATAAACACCCTCCCCTCAGCAGCCACTAAGACATTTGAGAGGGTTGTCAGTTTAGTCGCCGACGCTTCGACCGGATGGAGTTTAATGTCGTACCCAGGACGTCCCTAAAGACCTTAAGCTATGCTTAACTACTCCTAAATACAGTATATTACTCTTAACGACAATTAGTTAAACTATCCCCCGCCGGACACCATCCCGGTATTTAGCAGTTTCGGGGCCATTCTATAAACCATAACATAAGTTAGTTAAATAAATGGCTTTTGAGAAGAGATTTAAATGTAATGATGGAAGTTGCATGTTTGATGTGTAATGGGATGTTATTCCAGTTGGTTGGAGAAGCAAATGAAAAGGCACAATTGCCATATGACTGTGCGAATGCTTTAGGGGTATGAAGAAGCCCTTTAGTGCTGGAATAATAATAATAATTAATAATAATAATAATAATAATAATAATAATAATAATAATAATAATAATAATAATAATAATAATTAATAATAATAATAATAATAATAATAATAATAATAATAATAATAATAATAATAATATTAAATTATGTTATAAATTGTAAGTGTTAAATGATATACAAGATCTGTGATATATTCAACTTGCGTAAATAAGTAACGTACATTTTATTGTATTAAAAGTCTCGCCTCTATTTTAAAGCCCCATTCCTGGCAAAATTTCACTAAGAACTGACTTTTTTAAGAAAATATGCATTTGCATTACTCCAATTTTTATAAATCATGGAAAAATATTGGCATGAATTTTAGTTTTACGCAAAAGAATAAAAAAATGAGAAATACAGACTAGGCCTATTTCTCATAAAATATTACCATTTTTTCAACGAATTCATCGTTAACTAGGAAATTCAGAGGTTTAGATCGCATCCAATGGAATACTCTTGCTTTTATGTATACTTTATACAGTCAATAAAGTGCGCCCTCTCTAATGAGATTAGTTTTTGTACTTCGCATCTCGCACAATGCGGTCGTTCGATTAGGCTGAGATATGTTTA
>NW_022732104.1:45808-51619 GCF_011630105.1 Anneissia japonica
CACGCGCGCAAATATTCGATTATATATGAATTCTTATACGCTGTCCATACTAAGTGATGTTAAAGCCCCATTCCCGGCAAAATTTCACTAAAAACTGACTTTTTTAGAAAATATGCATTTGCATTACCCCAATTATTATAAATCATGGAAAAATATTGGCGTGAATTTTAGTTTTACGCTTAAGAATAAAAAAAAAAGAGAAATACAGACTATTTCTTATAAAATATTACCATTTTCTCGACGAATTCATCGTTGCTAGGCAAATTCAGAGGTTGTAGATCGCATCCACTGGGAATACTCTCGCTTTTATTTATACTTTATACAGTCAATAAAGTGCGCCCTCTCTAGTGAGATTAGTTTCTGTACTTCGCATCTCGCGCACAATGCGGTCGTTCGGTTAGGCTGAGATATGTTTGTTTAAGTGTCAAAGTCTCAGTCAGAATCAGTTTTTTAACAAATTTGAAATAATTCCTATGAAATATTATATTTCACAAGTGTCAATACTAGCAACGGAAAATATCATGTCGGCAGTTTTTATGTGTGATATCAGAACCTAAATCGAGGTAAGGCAAGGCCTTGCCTAGCAGCGTTGGATAGGCTAATGTTTTTGGCGCCTACGATATTTCTTCTCACGACCTATCGCAAAATCAAACATGAACAATTCATCCGCATTTAATTTTTGTGTGGAACACAAAAAATCAAATTTCATTCTTATTTTACATTTTTTTCATTCTTAGGAATGTCTAAATTCAGTTAAACTAGCAATTCCGTATTATATTTATAAATCTTTATAACATTATACAGAAATTAGATTTTTCTTAAAAACTGAAATTTTGCCGGGAATGGGGCTTTAATTATAAAATATAGTTGTAAACCCAATTAAGTGTGTGAAATTAATAGGCAATGTACGTAACACATATACTTTGCATATGTTCATCGCGAAGATTATGAAACAAAATGGACAGTGTGTACCACGTGACTTTCGTAAACCAAGGAGCGGAATGCCGCAACTCTTTATATATATGGCTCTGAATAAAGGCGGTAAAGACTAAATTAGGAGCCACGAGGAACATTGTTTAAATATTCATAAGAATAATTATTTCATCATAAGCAAAGTATGCATGACTCGTACTGTACAGTGGATCGACTTGACACAGGTTTCTGCGATCGGTCTTACACCATGTAGGCCTATCTCGGGATTTTTTTATGCTTGAATTTAGTGTTTCGCGTATAAAATAAGGATCAGGCCTATACAGATACAGTAAATAGCTAACTTTTGAACAAAAATGTGACAAACTAGAAATTGCAAATTGCAAGTGAAGTGCTGCGAAGTACAACTGCATATAAATGTTCTTCGAACAAAATTATTTATGCGAGTCAAATGAAAATAATGAATAATAAAAATATAACAAATAATATGATGCACGACCCATTGTCTATATTAGAACACTTCTCATTGGGTGACAAAGTCGTAATTTTTCATTTTTGTCAAAAAATGTCTATAGTGGTGAATTATGGTTTAGATTTTTTTTAATAAGTTTCAAAAATTTCTATGTATGTGGAAAATGTAGTTGATTACCAAAGGTTACAATTTTTTTTTTGAAGACTGCATGGTCTAGGAAGTGTATATTTTTTATGAGGCAAGTTTCAAAGGGTTTTAGGGGCTAGTTGACTGCCAAAGAGTGTTTCCAAAGTGCGAGCCAGCGTGTTATTTGATTACAAGTGCGAGACATCACAAGTGTGAGCCAGCGAGCCATGACGTCACGACAATAGATACGAGACGTTAACGAGTTGAGCGAGGTATCGGCTGAGATTTGTGGAGTACAATTCAAAAAACAACTATAAGTCTAATAATGAATTATTGTGATGTTAAATAGACAATTTATCAATTTATCAATTTATCGCTATCAAGGAGCGACGTTATTTTTCATTGGACCTTCGTCCCTTCAAGGCTAGGCCTATACCATCCTAGCTAGTCTAGGCCTAGAGTAGGATTTTTTATTTGGTGAGATGATTTAGTTTGGTGAGATGATTTAGTATGGGGAGTTTTCAAGGCGGCGAATTTTCTAGGGGCGAGTTTATAGAGGCGAATTGACCAGCGTGACCACTGCTTGGGTATTTACCCAAGATCTTGGGTATTTTGACTTGGTCTTGGGTTCTTGTGTATTCCGTTCAAATCCTTGGGTATTTTATTTTTTCTAAGAAAATTAAATATTTTTGTCATAGAGGAAGAATTAAGAAGTAACAAAGTATATTTCATTCCATTCAAGTAAGCAAAACTCAACGAAGTGCACATAACATTGCTAATTGACTGTTAATTGCTAAAATTGCATGGGTACAGAATTGTTTATTATGTGATTTGCGTTGCCATTGATTTTACCTAATTAATGCATTGCCATTGATTTTACCTAATTAATGCATTACATAATAAAACTTGATTACTGATCTACTGATAACACTGGCCGACTGAGGGCGTATTTTCTATCCGTATCATCACCTCATGAATATTAATTTTAATAATTAACACAAACAATTACAATATAAAAAATGGTTTATAAATTGAACTAAAAGGGAAACTATACATGCAAAATACACGTATTTTTTCAAATTTTAATGCATTTTCAGGAAGCTTGGGTAATTTTGGGCAATTTTTTCTGAATCTTGGGTAATTTCGACCCAGTCATTGGGTATATCAAAAATTGTGAGTGGTCACGCTGGAGTTGACTGCCAACGCACCACACAACGTAAGCATGATCGAATTAGAGCCAACTCGGCACAAAGTCAACATGGCCACAGTATCGCGGCCCCCTAGTATAATACATTTTTAATTATTGTTTTAAAATGTAATAATTTACACGTTGGCATTATTAATTTTAACTGGGTTTGTAAATACTGTGCTGAGACTTTTGATTATAGTAAAAACGCTGAATAGTAATAATAATCAAGCGTCTCGAGCTGACGTAGAAACATAGTAAAATGTAATAATTAGCACGCTGAAATAGGCTAGTAAATAAGTTTAACTGGGTTCGTAAATAATATTGGCCTGAAAATATTGTGGCTGAGACATGGGCCGATTAAACGTAGAAATAGGAAACCTAGAAATATAGTAAAAACGCTGAATGGTAATACTCGAGCGTCGCGACATGCGGACGTTGGTACGTGTAGGTTAGACTACAAACGTCGCCTAAAGTAATTGATTTTACCCGGCAGAACGAAAGAAGGAATTAACTCCGCTTTTCAGTCGTCTTAGGCCCTTGTTTTTTTGACAAACAATGGCTTTCAGAGGACAAATTGCTGTAAAGAATATGAATAGGCTGCTTCGCAGCAATGAATTTTCGTGTTATACAGCCAGTGCAGGCATGGGGTACAGTTCTCATACACATCTAGATGTGTATAAGAGACAGAGGCTGTCCTTACGAGAAAGGTGTTACGCATGTGCATATGATCGGACCGAATGGTTTTAGGAGCGTTATTTAGGATTAGAATTTAAGAAATCAATGCAAAGGTGTTAGGGGGTGTACTAACTGTGGTATGACAAATTATAGCTAAAAACAGCTTTTAAATAATGTGACAAAGTACTTTTGATGTGACAAATACATTTTGGAGCAGATTTATTATAGTCTCAGTTTTATTCATTAGTGTAATCTTGTGTTAAAACATAGAATTTGAAATATTAAATTGAATACAGTAGGACAACGAAAAGGATCGAGAAATATATTAATAGTTGGGTTCCCCATCTTCGTGCACGTACTGTTCCGTCTCACGCTTGCAGTCACAACTCTAGGTCACAGCAAAGATGGTCACAGTGTACAGTTTTCATCATGGACGACCTGAGTGCTCATTTTATATTGTTATTAATAATAATAATAATAATAATAATAATAATAATTATTATTATTATTATTATTATTATTATTAATACGGTAGTAATTATTAATAGTATTTATAATAATCATTTTCTATCTTTAAAAAGTGTGTAAAATAAGAACATTTAGCCTGAAATCGGCCAAACGTAAGAACACTGACACTTGACAAAACTAGTTCTTATTAAAAAAATAAGTGTACTAAATTAAAGTAAGTGTACCCTGCTTAATGTACTAAATTAAAATTGATACTGTCATGAGAATAGGCATAGTTATATGCGTATTTGTCTTTTTAAAATATTACTTTTTAATGTTTGTGTTAAATTAGCTGTAATTAATACCAATAGGCCTGCCTTGTCAATAATGCGCATAATTATTAGGCTAAATGTTATTTATTATTCATCATTATTGATAATTATTAATAATAAGTACGGTATTAATCAACTTTTGGGGGTAATATTTGTATAAAAGCTGATTATTCAAGTGAAATTATGATGATGTGAGTACTGTATACTGTAATATCGATCTCCATGTTTCCTTGCTTCTCTATTGCAACTTTACAATTATAGTGTCAGGTCTATCTGCGTAACAGACTCTGCCGGTCGCAGAAGTCTGGTTTCCCAAATAAAAAAAAAGAAAAAAAAAACACCTTATAGTAACATCTGTTTCCAGTGGTGGGGCCAGAAATACGCCAGTGTAGCACGAATTTTAGTTCCAGGCGAATTTTAGTATTTCGTGGTCTGGATGATCAGAACCTATGGGACACAAATTTGCAACACGTTCTTCCGACGTAAACAATTATTAATGTATTTATTAAAAAAATAAAGTAACAAAGTTTATACAATCGAGCATGTGCCTTATGTTCAACTTAACTTCACAGCTTAATTATCTAGCATAAACACAATATTCTGTTTTGTGATAAATAGAAAAGAAAGTAACATTCTTTTAAGACATCTAAACAGCTTGTCGTACCATTGATAATATTTATAAAAGTAGGTCTGTTAAAAATTAAGGGTATTATAAAAAAAATTACTGTATGTTATTTCTATTCTTTAGGTGATTATTTTAACGTACGGATATTCCACACATTTGCATACTACTGAAGTGAATCTGCATAATAAATGTTTTGTTATTATTTGTTTGTTTTCTCAACGACATAATTATAATTAAATAAGCTTGACACGAGTAAACCTACACACCCATCTGATATACCTTTAAGGCTAATTAAAGAGTTTACTCCTGAGTTAACTGTTCCCTTATGTATGCTGTTTAATTTAGCTATAAGACATGGTGTTTTCCCCGAGTCCTGGAAAATTGCAACCTTGGTACCAATACATAAAGTTCCAAAGGTATCCACAATAGATGACTTTCGACCTATAGCCCTTACCCCGATTTTTGCTCGGGTGCTTGAAACCTTTCTTGTGGAATGGGTAATGGAAGATATCCATATAAAGCTTGATTTTCGACAATTTGGGAACATTAAAAAAAACATCTACAACTCATTACTTGATTGATATGTTGCATGCCAATTTTAAAGGGCTTGAAAAATCTGGCCATTTTGCCAACCTGTGTACAATTTATTACACTAAAGCTTTTGATATTGTGGATCATAATGTTATTGCAAAAAAAACCTCATTAACATTGGAGTTAGATGTGCCATCATCCCAATTATTTTTCTCACCGATCGTACACACGATACCAGATATCACGGGCAATTATCCCTTAAAACCAGCATCACTTGCGGTGTCCCACAAGGGACCAAACTCGGACCAATTTTATTTTTAATTTTAATTAATGGTGTAGCTATTGGGCAATAAAAACGCAGGAAATAAGTCGATGATTTACCCATATGTGAAATCAAATGTAGGTAAGAATGGCCCCGGAAAAAATGGCCCCGGGAAAAATGGCCCCGGTAAAAATGGCCCCATATGACAGGTAGATAAAAATG
>NW_022732104.1:52223-54351 GCF_011630105.1 Anneissia japonica
TCAAAAAGGCCAAAGACATACCCAATCCATATTGGGCTTTTGCTATCAAGCGAGCTCTTAGTGAAGTCTTGATTCATAGTTGGAATGAAGAAATGGTTAGTAAGTCTTCGCTCATTGATTACGCCACTTTAAAGAAATCCCCAACTCTAGAGAGTTACTTGTTAGACAGTACAGATTTTGAGGGCGTAAACATTAAGTTTAAATTGCGCTCAAATTCACTCCCCCTCGAGGGTAGGATTTGTAGCTGGACACCTGGAAGCAGTGGTATATGTAAAATTTGTGATGACAATTGCCAAGAAAATGTCAGGCACTTCTTATTTGAATGTACCGCTAATCTCAATTGGCCCATGATGGCCAACAAGCGAATGTAGGTAAGAATGGCCCCAGAAAAAATGGCCCCGGAAAAAAAGGCCCCGGAAAAAATGGCCCCGGTAAAAATGGCCCCGGTAAAAATGGCCCCGGTAAAAATGGCCCCATATGACAGGTAGGTAAAAATGGCCCCAATGAAAAATTTGGTAATAGAAATTATATATTTTTTTTAAATCTTCGAATATTTAAATACTGTATAAGCAAGAATTGAATCAAGAAATAAAAAATGGCCATCAATTATAAAATTAAAGAAAAAAAAATAAATAAATAAACAAATGTTGTAAGAAAAAAAAAAAAAAATAAATAAATAAATGCTGTAAAGTACCCTGTAGCAAAAAGTTAAATAATAAATAAACATAAAGAATATGCATATTTGAGAACTAAAATAAATTAGTTTTTGTTACAATATACTGTAACTTACAAAGCAATTTTTAAAATATAGTAACATTGCATTGCAAAAAGATGCTGTTAAATTAGTATTAGAAACTTTTTAGTAGGAATACATATATACAGTACAGTAAAATGAACAATAGTCAGCGAGTTCGTCAAACAAGGTATAAAAAATTCTCGCCTTGGGTACCATCTTTTTAAAGAAAATCATTAATTTCATTTAAAAAAAACAGAAGTTACTGATTGAATAAATAATTCTATTTTAAATAATAACTGATTATGCACAGTAAAGGTAACATAGGACAACATTTAAAAGATCATTATGTTAGCGCTACTGAAACTGTTAATTATTTAAAGGTTTTATGTAAGTGCAAATCCATGTTTGATTGCTTAATTAAAGAAATGCTTTGGATCAAAGAACTGAAACCTACACTTAACAAATGATTCAGTTAGAGCCAAACTGTTTATCTAGTTAAGGCTAATTATTGCTTAGCTCCGCTGTGGCTCCACACACAGTAGGCCCTATTGATATGTAAATTAATTACTTACTTCCTGTCACTGCTTGATATTTTTGTTTATAGTTTTTTCAATTTACTTGATCTTGAGAATGGTTCCATGATGGACCCGAAACGTCGATCTTTCTTGTCATTAAATTTTGTTTTGAGATTATGTTCTTAATTGATTTAATAAATAAAAGCCGCAAATAATAATTTTATTTACTAAATTTCATTATGTAAAAATAGTTAATCTATGGTCTTTTTAATTAATTTTCTTTTTTTTTATTGGAAATTCCGTAGTGCAGAGTAAATTGACCAAAACCCATTAGGTTTACAGTAATATGAAAAAAAAAGTTTATAGAAATAGTATCTAAAATGATCTCAATTTCCAAAGTTAAAGCAAAAGATCTAATCTAAACACACAATATTAGGCAGGATGTATTTGTTTGGAAAAGAACCCACACATTTGTGAAATTAAGAGGTTTATAAGGGAAAATTGTAAATTTATAAATGAGTTTTATTTTTTCCTTTGAACTGAGATCAATATGTGATTTTTTTTATTTCTTTAAAAGCATTTGTTTTTTAACAATTACAGCAGATGCAAATAATGTTCTGAGATATAATCGAAAAACAATGGCCATTGAATAACATTTTTTGATAGTAGAAGTAAAAGTTTTAAAAACGTTACTTCACTAACAAAGTAGAGGAATGACATACAGTATACAGTACTTCAACTACCAAAATATGCAATTCATAGATAACCACAAACTTCACTTTTGTTAAATATCAAATGAATTAACTTTACATGTTATAAACAATGCAAATAAACAGTAGTTAAAGCATGTGGATCAATTGTGTGTTTGAATCACAAG
>NW_022732104.1:54591-56701 GCF_011630105.1 Anneissia japonica
AGGGCATAACTGACAATTTGCTGTTTTGGAGATATTAAGCAAAACGTGTAATTTATTTAGCCCTAAAATGTGTTTCAGTATTTGATTTCATGGTTAATGTATTCAAATAGACAAATAATGTCTCTTCCTGTGTAGCACACATTTTTTTCTATAAATATTGATTTTTGCGCTCAAAACGTCAGTTATGCCCTTTTGCCGTGGGTTTTCTGATTCAAGACATGTTGACAAACTTTGCCAAAAGGATATTAGTACCCAGTTTAGTTCTTTTCAACGCAATTTTGAGTCAGATTATTCAAAAATAACATTCAATATATAATTTCATATGTTAGTCATGTATAAACTATAAAATAAATGTACAATAATACCAAAGAAACGCATTAAATAATAAATGCTAAAATTACAAACGATTAAAAACCCATGTATAGGCTAACCAAGTATACAAACAAGAAAATGAATTAACATTAGTATGCTGTTATGTATCAACAAAGCCTTTTTGGCTCAAGAGCCTGGTTCACGTCGAACTTTAACTGGATATACCCGTCTTGAAACATGATACGATAATCTCCTAATTGCGTTCGATGCCAAGTTAGAGCCAGATAAACAGCCAGCCAGTTTCAGGCCGTCGACGTCACACGGTGGAAAGGCTTGTTTAATAAAACATCTACTGTATTTAACGACCCTCTAGTACCAAGTGGTATTCGTTCAAAAGAAATTGTAAACTACTGTAGAGAAGGTGTGAGTTTCCACTACCTAACCTAGCCGACCAGTACGAACCAACGACAGTGCAGCAGCGTGTTCTATCGCAATCTAAGTAGTAGATTCTCTAGGCCTGTATAAGAGACACTAGGCCCTAGCTACATTTACCTTCGATAAAAAACGAATTATTTTAATCGCTAGCTAGCATTCTTCCGAATTCCATTTAACAAAATATTGTTTTCATTTTCATTAAAACGTATGTATACTTTTTATGGACCTTTCTGTCCTGTTTTGTAGTTTTTAGATCGCTCAATTGTGTTGTTTACATAGACGGTGTCAAATAAGTTGCTGACTTCCACACACTTTTTTATTTCGTCATCGTAAACATGTGCGCTCATTTTAACGACTTTCGTTGGTGGTAGTTCGTTGAAATTGAATTAATAGCGACTATTATAGCAGAAATGGAAAAGATTGAATTGTCAATAAATAAATACAACAAATCTGATTTTATTATTAAGAAAAATATACATTATCACTTTGAAAAACGTACGCAATCGGACTTTTTAACGTTATTACTTGGTCGATGATGCAAAGGGCAAAGGTCATTGGATATTTCGACTATTCGTAAAACGGACGTTTGCTGGGTTTTTACCCATAGTATTACAAATAATTTCTGGAAAAACAGACTAATGAGACTATTTCGATGCTGTTGTTAGCATTGTTAAAGTACGTTGTTGCCAGCCAGAAGATGATAATGGTGGTACAATACAACAACGCTGGCTTAGATGTCTATGTTACGTAATCGTGTCCTTGAAATCCGAGCCGACTTTACCGTTAAGCAAGTTAATTTACCGTTATTCTAGTAAAGTTAAGTCACTTAACTTAAGTGACTTAATTCATTTATCTAGCTATAATTGAGTGGTTCAAGTCGAACTTTTAAATAGTTAAGTGAATGTATATCTAGATAAAAGTTCGACGTGAACCATGCTACTGTGCTAGATCGAGGACCCTGTGGGTAGGGGGCCTCATGGACCCCTAGGGGTCTGGGGACCTGCACAAGAGCGCATAGGCGTTACGTCACTGCGTGAAGGATGCATGCGTATGCGTATAAGAAATAGAACTGTTGTTATAGTTAGAATGCGCGTGTGACTGTTTCTATGTGTACGTTAAACAAGAATTACAATTATTTTTTAAATTTTATTTACAAAGTAAAATAATAAATTTATATTTTAAGTCATGTAATTACAATATAAATTAGGCCTATTATTATTAATATTATTATTAATATTATTATTGTTAATATTACTATTATTATTATTATAATTATTAGCAATTCTTCCCTATGATCCAAATTCAAGTAATAATGAAATGATTACGAATTTTATTGTTTTTTATATTCTAATAAAATATATTG
>NW_022732104.1:56866-64059 GCF_011630105.1 Anneissia japonica
TAATCGTTTTAGTTGTCCCTCTTTGTCACTGTTATTTCTAGTTAAAATGTGAATTGTTATTCTGCCATGGTTAATTATTGTTATTAAACAGTTACTATTTTCCTATAATTTATTTCCATAGTATTAAACTGTTGCCATTCAAAGTAAGGCAAGATTATATAGCATGTTTAATGTTAACATTAACTAGACATATGCTACTGTCAAGAATCATACTATTTAACCAATTTCTATTTACAAATTATGAGTACACAAACAGTAAGCATAATAAAAATAATACAACTTAACATGCAACCTTCATTGTAACCAGGGAGAAAGCTCTCTTCTGATTGGTTGGCTGTTGAAAGAACGTCACGCTTCAGCGTATCACAGCCTATCTGTGCAGTTATGCCCTTTTGCCTTAGGAATTTACTGAAAATTGTGTAGTTATGCCCTTTTGCCATGCCCCTATCTAGCCCAGGGGACACTTTAAAAAAAAAATTTTGTGTCAACATGTGTAACATGATGTACTGACCCCACTAGGCTATATAACTCATTTTCGCCAAAAATGTCAGTTATGCCCTTTTGCCATGGGGTGGGGGGGGGGCAGTATAGTTATGTAGGTGGTATGGCAATTATGCTAAGAATTAAAATGGCGTGTGATTGTGAGGGTAGGGTGATTATGATAGGATTAAGTGGTATTGCTAAATCCCACAAACCTCCCAAAACACACTGTAGAAAATCAAAACAATTCAATTGTGAATGACTGATTTGGTAAATCAATAAGAAAATTAAATACATTCATAACTATTTTTGGTTAAAATTTAGATTTTTTATGAAAAAATAATTGCAAATACACCACAAACCTATAAACACACTGCAAATCCCATCTAAACCATATAATTATTTGTTTGTGGGGTTAACCAATACACAGAATGAATTTCTGGAAAATTGTGATTCCTCTATCGTGAAATCGGCCACAATTAAATTATTTTAGTATTAATAAATGCATGATTTATGTTAATTTATTGATTATTTCGTTGCTATTTTTTAACATTTAAATGTAAAAAAAAAATAAAAAGTGTAATTCATGGCTTTTTATTTATCTTTGAATATTTTATCATTGAATATTAATTCTTGCAAAAAGTAAAATGTAAATGGCAATTTGTTTGATGTTAGATTCCTTTTAAAAACTAAATTATTTATGATAAAAAAAAATGATATATTGACTCAAGAAAATCAGTTTTAATACAGAATTTGATTATTGGGGCCATTTTTACCTACCAGTCATATGGGGCCATTTTTACCGGGGCCATTTTTTTCCGGAGCCATTCTTACCGTACACCTGTGAAATCCTTCCCCGTAATAACCAGTCTTGTATGGAAAGGTATTTGGACGACATTACATTGTGGTGTAACTCAAACCACATGACACCCAAACCTTCAAAATGCCATTTCCTACAATAACCGCAAACAATACCTTAACTCACACTCTTTAATCAACCCATAGAGAAAGTCTCCCATATAAAGCTTCTTGGGGTTACCATTCAGGACAACCTTTCTTGGGAGTCCCATGTCTCAGAGATGGTTTCAAGAACTTCAAAAAGGTTATTTTTTTTATGTATTCTATACAATATTTCGATCTGTTAAATAAATTGATTAAATTGATATAAGAATACCGATAACAGGAAATGTGCAATATTTTACTGTACTAATATAATTTAAACTTTAGCAACTAAAATTTAATGATAATGATGATAAAGTGACCTTCTTTTGTATTTTTTATAATTGATGATAATTGATATTTGATCTTTTTTGTTTTTTGTAATTAATTGTATTTATAATATTTCTTAGCTTTTGTATTTTGCTGTTTTGCATTTGAAAATAATTTTTTGTGAATAGGTTTTGTGATGCAAACCATTTCAGCTTCGGCTGCCGTTTTGTAATTGTTTTTTATATGTTTATACCCGAATAAATAAAAAATAAAAATAAATTTAATAAAAATCAGTAAAACAATTTTCGCTTATAGCAACAATGGAAAGTGATCGCTAATCATTTGATTTAAAAATAAAATTTTAATTTAGTGAAAGTTGTCTTGAATCGTGTTTTTAAATACAGTACTTACTAGTGTAGCAAATATCAATTCAAGGGGTTTGTATTGAAAGTCTGTCGTTACAAATACCACTGTATGGTTCGTAGGCGGGAAGTTTGCTTAGGTCCGACCAATCAATTAATTATTATTATTGTTATTAAATAAAAATATGTGAATGGTGATTTTTAACATAATAAACTGCTAGACGGCCATACTACTGCTTTATTTTTGTTGGAATCAAAATCCAAATTTCTTATTAGCTTATTCATTATAGGGGCCTTTATTTTATTATTATCGTTATTATTATCATTATAGTAGTATAATAATGTCTATAAACCAAATTTCTCCGACGCAGTAGCAACAAGACAGACCAATAGACAAAAACAAGGAGATAATAACAATAATAATGATATAATAATTATAATAATATTATTATTATTACCATTATTATTATTTAACATTACAGTATAATAATCATCATCACAAAAAAGCAATCAACCAAAACTTGTAATAACAGAAAGTAATAATAAAAAAAATCTCCCATTTAGTGAAAGTTGTCTTGAATCGTCTTGAATGTGCAATCCAAAATTATATTTAATATGTTGAAGTTTTTCGTTAATATCTTGGGTAGCAGAAAATTAGTTTAGTATGATGTAGATAGGTCAACATAAATTGATGCTTTCTCAGTTGAATGCTTGTGTTTGTATGAATGGTTGGAAGGAGGATAAGTGCATACTATCGACATAATTCACAATACCAACTCGTATCCGTATTTATTCGAATAACCTTCCTCCCGCTTTGAATAGTTCGAACAGTTTGAATAAATTCCCCCTAAAAAAACCCCGGAATAATGATATTAATATTAATAGTAATTTATTATTGTTATTATTATTATTATTATTATTATTATTATTATTATTTGAATAGTTAAGGTAATAATTTACATTGTGAACACACGCATTTGAAATAGAGGGTGGGTGGTGGAACCTCCAAAGAGAGCAAATTCGCTCAAAGTCACTCGAAAGTGGTCCGAAAGATCGGACAGCTAGAGTAAAATAAATAAAAATAAAATATATAGCATAGCACTGTTGAGATATTGTTTTTGGAGGCATCAGTGTGGAATTGCTTCCTCACGATTCTTTATCATACAGTACTTACTAGTGTAGCAAATATCAATTCAATTGAAGGGGTTTGTATTGAAAGTCTGTCGTTACAAATACCACTAGCCAATTATTGTTATTATTATTATTATTATTATTATTATTATTATTATTATTATTTGAATAATTAAGGTAATAATTTACATTGTGAACACACGCATCTGAAATAGAGGGTGGGTGGTGGAACCTCCAAAGAGAGCAAATTCGCTCAAAATCACTCGAAAGTGGTCCGAAAGATCGGACAGCTAGAGTAAAATGAATAAAAATAAAATATATAGCATAGCACTGTTGAGATATTGTTTTTGGAGGCATCAGTGTGGAATTGCTTCCTCATGATTCTTTATCATACATTACTTACTAGTGTAGCAAATATCAATTCAATTGAAGGGGTTTGTATTGAAAGTCTGTCGTTACAAATACCACTAGCCAATTATAGCATTCCAAAACCAAGGAGGTATAAAAATTATGTTTATACCTCCTTGCCTAAACAGTATATGGTTCGTAGGCGCGAAGTTTACTTAGGTTCAAGCAATCAAAATGAAGGTCATTGCTTAAGCCAAATTGGAAGCCTATATAAATGTATACGAGACTGACTGCATTGCATTTGACTTTAGATATAGCGGAGGCGAAGTGGGTAACACAGCACTGTGTTGAAAGCGGATACGATTATATTAAAGTTGAATTACATAGAACATTGTTGGTGACATTGAATATATTATTTTCAAACATTTCTTAAACTATAGATCAGAGAATTAAATATACTTTTTATCTTCAAGTGCTAAAGTGATTTTAATATAGGCCTACAAGATTTTACTGATTTCGAATTCTCGAAATTCCAATTCTGTCATTTTACAACTCAAGTGTGTCAGAACCCACTTTACCTATTATTATCTCCCTGTATATAGAACAACATAACAGTATACAGTTTTAAGTAATTTACCTTGGCTCCTTGTTGATATACTGTGTTCAGCAGTTTAAATGCATGAATGTTATTTCGTTGACGATTTCATTATATTTTATTGTATTTGTTTCTAACTGCATTTTATGAGAAAATTTCAGCATTTCATTTTTATATATTTTATATACCCTCAAAGTATTGTTTTCTCATTGTATCATTATTTACCTAATAGATCTACCTGGGAATTGAATAAAATAAATTTTAAAAAATACGACAATTTTGAGTGAATTAATTAATTCTGTAATTTAGTTGCATAAGCAGAGCAATATATAAAACACTTTAACATGCCTAAATTGTTTGAGAAATCTTAACATAGGAACCATTATCTTTTGGAACATTGGCAAACAATTTTGGCAATATTCTCAAGTTGAATTTCCAATCAATTTTTATTAGTTTGAATTGAATTTATTCATTAATCATGTAATTAAAACAGGACAAGAAAGGCAAAAGTGCAACAAACAACCCTGATTAATAGGATAAGCCATAAAAGGTAACAGCTACAATACTCCATGTGGGTCCCATAAAAACGATTTCGAATTGCACAGTCAACGGAGTAATGAACGAAACACAGACAACGTCTAGTAAAAAGAAATAAAATGCAAAGAAAAATTCAGTAAAGCTGGTATAAACATGATTTTAAAATTTGATATGGGGAGAGGGGTACGTCATACCAAATCATTTGATGATCTTTACTGGCGCTATTCGTTATCAAAGTCAATGAGCTTACAGTAACTAAGTATACCGCTACCCATCTTTTTCATGTTTTGTTTTCCCACTCTGGGCATGTATCTACTCTGTAACAAGGACAATCTTCGCACTGCTGTTTGTCAGCGTCGTAGTCTTTGCGAACGCGATTTGAAGCATAAACAAGACTAAAAAACATTCAAAATCGTATATTTTTCTGCTTATTTTTCTTTTTATTTATTTATTTCATTTCAACAGACCAACAGCGAATCATCGGCACTAACAGGCTGGTAAAATATATACAATTTAAATATATCAAATATACAGACGAAAGAGTACAAAAAGCTCACCTATTTAAATGGTTAATAATAATAGCTGTCTCTTATACACATCTAGATGTGTATAAGAGACAGGGTTTGCATGGCGAATAATAATATATATTAATGCTTGCGGAACACCACATAGATAATTCTGAAAAGAACTGTTCTCAACCAACAACAACAGTTCTTTTCAGAATTATCTGCGTGGTGTACCGCAAGCATTAATATATAATAAATACAATTCTTTTTTTTTTCTGATTTAACTCTCATCCAAATTTGAATTTACTCAAATTAACCATTCAAAATATTCAAGAAATCAATCTTATAACACATTAATTTTTTTGCGATTTGGAACAATACCCAAGGAAAAAGAACATACTACTACAGGGCATGTAACTAATAGAAGGAAAAAGAACATGCTACCAGAGGGCGTGATAACTAATTGAATGAGCTCCACGCATCTGTCACATTTTTGACACATTAGTTGAATATCATTAAGAAGAGCATTCACCAATTGTATTGTTTTTATTTTTTCTTTGTCTGATGTATATTAATATTTTTATTTTATTTATTTATTTTTTTTATTCATCTAGGTGTAGAATGTCATTACTTTCTCTGTAAGAAACATCATGAACACTTGTTAGGTTTGCTATTTTTCTAGCTGAGTTACCGTTTAATTGAACAACAAAATAAGTTTGGCAGTCTGATTTTTATCAATCAATGTTTTATCTGATGTTCAAATATTTCTCAAAGTAGGTAAAATGTTTTATTAGGCCAAATGTCTTGTACTGAAAGAAATCTCATTGTGCTGTTTTCTTCTCCACTAGCTTTGTTCCTGTTCCCTTTACCTGCTCCTCATCTCTTCCAACCCTTTTTCTTTCTTATCTATTTCTCTATAAATGATCTTGTCTCTTCTTTTTTTTCTATATTTCATTCCTTTTGCATCTTCTTATCTCATCTTCTTCCTTACTCCTTTTACTTTTATTATTTATTTATTTATTTATTTATTTATTATTCTTCCTTTATTCGGAAACACAAATTCAATATGTACTAGTTTCCAAAGTGGTAATTTATTTATTTAAGATTATGAACAAATTAGAGCTAACATGTACAAATAGTAAAAGAATATTCACCTTTTTTATCTTTCAGATTTTGTGAGGTAACCGCTTTTGCTAGCTATGCTTTTTATTTTCGTAGTGAGGTAAGGACAAATTTTTTCATAATAATGTCTATCAATTTATCATGTATGTATTTATTTGATCGTACAAAACAATAAAAGGTATTGCTTTAAAACAATTGACCATTATTCATAATTATTTATTTTGGAAATTACACCTTTACATCGATGGAACACGTAGGAGTGGTGCATCTATATGAAGGCTATAATCTATAAAAGGCAAATTGGGGTTTGTGTGTCCGGGATGTTCTCCTTCGTTACTGAGCCGATTTCAACCAAATTTTCACTGAATTTTCACATTTGAAAAATTCTTGATCAGCCCCTGCTGTATGTTGAAATGTTTAAGAAACAAATACATTAAAAATACTTTTATTCCCACCCAAATAATAAAACGATGATTATTGACTAAACACAGGCTTGATCTGTAATGTACAAATATTTCTGTTTATTGTTTTAATGCTTCCATTAATTGATTCTGCTAATAAGAATTATGATGATGATTTCTCTCAATTCTTTAATGACATTGATTCAGCTAACGAGAATGATGATGATGACGACGACGACAGCTACGAACACAGACGTTCAGTTTTGATTTCAGGTCCACCATAACACCAACGATGACAACTAGAGCACCAATGTAGTAGTACAACTTTATTTATTCACGAAGCACAAATCAACAAATATAATGCTGTTTTTCATTGGTCGTGAGGTAGCCGTACCTTACTTACAATTAACATAGATTACACAGTACGGTACATAATCAGAAAGCAAAAGTTAAACACACAAATTAAATAATGTAGATAGAAAGTCAACAATTTAGTAAATTT
>NW_022732104.1:64143-69306 GCF_011630105.1 Anneissia japonica
TACATCAGTGCCTAATCTATTCCATTCGATAGCACCACGATATGAAATACTTTTTGCACGATATGAAATACTTTTTTGTAATCAGTCTTTTGCCTTTAGTTTGCTCTGATTACCGCCATCCGAAGGACGGCGAACATTATTTAGTATTGTCTTCTATGTTGTTTTTTATTGTTCTTCCAAAAGCATAGGAATACGAAGATACATTTTTTTTATTATTAGGCCGAAAATGCAAACATTTTCATGAGCATAATTTTGTTCTACAGTATGCCTACAGGCCTCATATTTCTTAAATACAGATCAACAGGACTGATGACAGTATAGCAGAGGTTATGTGTGATACGTCTAGGCCCACATTAGCTTCTGATACTCCTGCATTTAAATTCTCTTTTTTGGGTCATTTTCCCCCTTTAGTGGGGTTCCTTAGACCATAGAGCAAAGGGATGTTCTCCTTCGTTACTGAGCCGATTTCAACCAAATTTTCACTGAATTTTCACAATTGAAAAATTCTTGATCAGCCCCTGCTGTATGTTGAAATGTTTAAGAAACAAATACATTAAAAATACTTTTATGCCCACCCAAATAATAAAATGATGATTATTGAATAAACACAGGCTTGATCTGTAATGTACAAATATTTCTGTTTATTGTTTTAATGCTTCCATTAATTGATTCTGCTAATAAGAATTATGATGATGATTTCATTACCGTACCTTACTTACAATTAACATAGATTACACAGTACGGTACATAATCAGAAAGCAAATGTTAAACACACAAATTAAATAATGTAGAGTAGTACACGTAGTACGCGTAGTACGCGTAGTACATGTAGTACACGTAGTACGCGTAGTACGTGTAGTACGCGTAGTACGTGTAATACGCGTAGTACGTGTAGTACGCGTAGTACGTGTAGTACGCGTAGTACGTGTAGTACGCGTAGTACGTGTAGTACGCGTAGTACGTGTACTACGCGTAGTACGTGTAGTACGCGTAGTACGTGTAGTACGCGTAGTACGTGTACTACGCGTAGTACGCGTACTACGCGTAGTAATTATGACACAGTTGAACCGCCATAGTACTCACTCGAGTCAATCCGAGATGGCCCGAGTGAAGTTTCATACAAATGTTCCGTACGGAAAAGAAAATCGCGGACGGCTATGTAGGCATATTACTATATGTACTACTAGTACTATAGCTGTTTTACCGAGCACATTCCCATACAAATAATCTTATAATAATTTCGTTAATCTAGTGAATGGACCATAATTGAAAGGTTTTGTTTTACAAATTATAAAATAAAAACGACTTCTATGACCTTGTGAGAACATAGCCATAATGTTCCTCATGGCTGCTAGATCATGGAGGAAACTAATTCCTCCATTGCTAGGCGCCGCTCAGGTTCGTTTGTTTCCTGTAGTTTCTCCACTTAGTCCAATGGTCAAATTTTACCCCGCTCGCGTGAGGGCGAATGTTCAATAAATTTTAATGCAAACATGCAGAACAGCTCATTCTTCGTCCTATTGCTTAACAAAACTTTTTAGAAGAATTTTTATCTTTCAAACGATCACATCGATTTACAATCACTCTCAAAAACCTTTTAAATAATCCTAACTTTTGTACGAGCCAGTTATTCTAACGTATAAGCAAAAGACAGTTCCAGGTGATGTGAATTTAGATAATTTAACAGAGAGAAGAAGAGAAGAAAAATAGCACATCAAGCAAAACAAAACTAAACTGAAGGCCAGAAGTTCGGCCGCATATCTTGCGGCTGCTAATCCGCACCCTACAAACTCTGGTACACCTACCTGCCCGGCCTACCAAAAAGATTAAGAGATAAAACCAAACGTTAATTGGCTAGAAAAACGACCGGTTCAAGACGAATTGCAAAACGTACGCACGGTACCCAAAATGTATACTGCCATTTAATCCAGTTAGTGAACGCGTCAAATGCCCGGGGATAGACCAACCTTCCACTAAACGAAATCAGTAACAGCCCTATTCCTGAAGAAGTAATTTCAAAACGAGGAATATGAATTACACATGGCTTATTTAAAAATACTGACCAACGAGAATGCTTCGCTTCCTCATATCCATGGACAAAGTACAAACCATTTGCAGAACATTCCTCCTGACCTTATTTAAAGAATGGTGATTATACAATTGATAATAAGTATTCTTCCATAGCATTGAAATTCTAGAAAATACCATTCATGATTATATAGGCCTACAACTTACTCATCAGGGGCGGATCCAGGAGTTGAAAGAGGGGATACAAAAGTTTTCCCAAAAACCCGAAAATGAAAGGGGGGGGGGGCGGGGAGGTCCGTGAAAATTTTGATTCCTAGATGGCTGGAAAGGAGCTTTCCCGACTTCTGAGGTGTCTTAACGACCTTTAATTTCTTCAACATTCAAAGTCAGGTGAGTTTATCTCATTCTTAGACCTATACCATACAAGAAAATTTAAGTTAAATTCAATACATTATTAGGCCTATATTCGAACAATATTGAGTATTTGAATACTTAGCCTTTCTTAAAGATCGATCAACCGATAGGCCTGAAAAACACACTTTCGTACATTAATTATTAGGACGTCGAGCCAAAAACAGTGCTTTTAATTGTATTTAATTGAATGCTAGCTGGGCTAAGCCTAGTTTGTCCGATCTGCCAACCTTAACCTATGCCTAGGTAGGACGTGAGCATGCCTTTTGTATGCCGGGACCCAGTAGTAGGCCTATTTTGTTACGTTTCTCCACAGAAGGGGGGGGGGGGGTCGTTCCACATCTGATCCACCACTGCTCATGGAGTTATAATTATTTTGAATTATTTTATATATTAGATGGTTTACTAGCAGTGGCGTAACGATGGGGTCGGGGCCTGTGTATTTCTGAAACTAGGGGCCCTTTTGGGCCCCGGTCACCAATTCCATCGTGGGATTTTAGATGTGCATGGTTATTCTAAATGTTTTTAACGACGAATAAATGATATAATCCTGGATCCAGAAAATTTATGCCAGGGAGGGACTTTCACAGTTGAGTATGGTTGGGGCTGAGGTAAGAAAATTTATGAATGACACCTTTAGATGGCCGGAAATGGCACTTCACAGACATAAAATTGTGAATATATATATATATATTTTTTTACCTCCAGTTAAAAAATATTTTGAAAAATTTAGTGGGGCCCCGGGCCGGCAGCTCAGGCCGGCAACCCCCTCCCCCCCCCACTCTTTATTCTGCCACAGGATATAATAAATGTCCTACAGTCGATTTCAGACACACATTATGCTGTTGCCCTTGTGGGGCCGAGAAAAGAAAATATATTATTATAGCACGTCTAGATGGCCGGAAATGGTACTCACAGACTTAAAATTGTGTATATAATTTTCTTTTTATCTCATTTATTTAATTTTTTTTTTGACAAATTTGGTGGGGTCCCGGGCCGAGAGGGGGCCCAATCGTTGTAATAGTATATATGCCCTACAGTCGATTTCAGAGACACATTATGGTGTTATTTATCAACAAAGTCCTTTTTGGTCAGGGTGCTAGATCGAGGAACCTATGGGTAGGGCCCCTAGAGTTTGGGGGACCAGCGGACCGCCGCAGAAGAGCGCATAGACGTACGTCACTGTTTACTAAAACTTAAGGAAGTGGGCCTTCCTCTCTAGTGTGCTGACAGATATCAAGCACGTCACATCATCCCATATGCTTTATGCATCCAGGATGGGCACTTTTAGCCACAAGCAGAAGCTAAATTATTGAAGGTTCTATAGACTTTAAAGCTTAAATGCAGTAAACCTGCTTGGATTTCATACACGCCAATGTGATATAGCAATCCGTACAACTGACGTCATATGTGATTAGATGAGAATATATGAAATCATGGAATGAGAAACGTGGTTGACAATGTTAAGCAGCCGTTTAGATCAGTTTAGCCGTCAACGATGGTGATCTTGCTTTCCACTGTCAGAAAAAATAGAGACTGAAACTCCATAGGTTTTTACCGATATGAGGAAAATCATAATTCGTGACAAAGAATAACTAATAATGTTAATTCTATACTAATTAAAATTGGAATAATTGTGGATAAATATGATTAATGCTGTCAGAAACAACTTGAAAACTTTCCAACTTAATTATTCGACTACTTAACTTAAACCATAACAATGGTTTTGATGTGGCGTACCGGTAATCAAAAGTGATTTATGATGACCAGTGTAAGAAAATGTTGAATATTAATTGCAAAGACTAATTCTTCCTCTCATTTTGTATTATAATGCATATTTAGTGTGCCTAGTAATGCTGGTGGTAGTATTGGTAGTAGCAGCGGTAGTTACACAGTAATAGTAATTATAGTAAAATTAATACCGTAGTAATGGAAAAAAGTTACGGTAACAATAACGATATTGATGAATCGACGATAGCGATAATGAAAATAACAATAGCAATAATGAATATATTATTCTTTATTTACTATTCATAAGGACCTAAAAAATTACAAAATTTCTCTATTACATTAGACAGAATTATCAATTGATGATATTGTGCTATAATAATGATAATAAATAATAATGATGATAATAAGTAAAATACCGACGTGTAGTAAAATTGAAGCAGGACCAAAATAATTACTGTATATATATGGATGCACTAGTTAGAATACTATTAGTAGATGTTAAAAACTTAGAAATCAGGGTGCAGTCTGTACGGTGTAGACTAGAATCTTATGGTAATGGTCAAAAACTTTACAAGATTGTATTTATACGAAATAACACATCAACTAGGCATACAAAGACTGTTACCAGGATAGGAAGCTGACTAACTTGAATTAGCCATAACGTGTGGAATTGTTATGCTAATGCGCCAGATAAGCACAATTTGCACATGCTCAGACATGTTTTGAGATCAACCTCCTCACATGGACAAGAAGTTTGGACTAAGTCAACCATAACAAAAAATTTCCTTAGCCTGACTGGTATCTGCGGTAAATGATATTATTTATTCTGTATATACGACATTGCACCTTCCAATAAAGGTATCAATTGGCTTCATCACAGTCTGTGTTTATTGATTTTGATAATTTTGATATCGATAAAGTGTTAGGACTAGACTTGCAAGTTGATTGCCCAGAAGACGACGACGAATGGACCGACGATGAAAATGATGACGG
>NW_022732104.1:69386-81662 GCF_011630105.1 Anneissia japonica
CGCCCACCCCTAGACACGCCACTGATGATGGTGTGATACCAGGACAATTCTGAAAGCGAAAATGTCAGGGAAACGGAATACGAGCAGCGTGACCACTCACAATTTTTGATATACCCAATAACTAGGTCGAAATTACCCAAGATTCAGCAAAAATTGCCCAAAATTACCCAAGATTCCTGAAAATGCATTAAAATTTGAAAACAACGTGTTTTACGCATGTATAGATTAACTTTTAGTTCAATTTATAAACCATTTTTTATTGTAATTGTTTGTGTTAATTATTAAAACTAATATTCATAAGGTGATAATACGGATAGAAAAATACGCCCTCAGTCGGCCAGTGTTATCAGTAGATCAGTGATCAAGTTTTATTATGTAATGCATTAATTAGGTAAGATCAATGTCAACGCAAATCACAAATAAACGATTTTGAACCCATGTTTATAGCAATTAACAGTCAATTAACAATGTTATGTGCACTTTGTTGAGTTTTACTTACTTGAATGGACTGAAATCTATTTTGTTACTTCTTAATTCGTCCTCTGTGACAAAAATATTTAATGGTCTTAGTAAAAATAAAATACAAAAGGATTAGAACGGAATACCCAAGAACCCAAGACCAAGTCAAAATACCCAAGATCTTGGGTAAATACCCAAGCAGTGGTCACACTGAATACGAGTACAATAAATGGATGCCTAATCCCCCGATCGGACAGCGAAGCTGAATATTGTGTGCCAGTTATGTCAAAAACTATGAGGCGCCATCTGTTCACTTATTATTTAGCCAAAATGACATGGTTTTTTACGTTATATATTTATAAAAAATTAAATATTATATAATATTTTATATAATATATATTTTTTTATATATTATATAAAAAATTATATAATATATAAAAAATATATAAATATATAAAATAAATATTATATAAAAAATTATATATTATATAAAATATATATTATATAAACAATTATATATTATGTAAAAAATTATATATTATACAAAAATTATATATTATATAAAATATTATATATTATATAAAATATTATATATTATATAAAATATTATATAAATATATAACGAAAAAACCAATGCCTATTTTCGTTGGCCATTCAATGAACACTTGACGTGGGCCAAGTTTTCACTTATTATTAGTCCTTGATGTGTCTGACCATTCTTCCAAGGTCTGACTAATGAGGTCATTTGCTTTTTCAATTTATAACGAACTGCTGGTTTAACCTAATACCAGGAATAATCTAAAGTACTTCATCACCATAGCAACGCTACGTCTTCAAAATTACCATAGTTTCCGAATATCGTTTCTACTACGGTGTCAGTTGCTCCGATCTGCTCCGAACATTTAAGACCTCTTTTTAAGAGCTTCATTTGGGCCTGAGATTATATACTACTATAGTAATCTGTGATTTGGGCTAAAGTTTACACCACGTGTCTGGAAGATCCTACCGGTAAGTACGTTACTGAAACATTGTTAATGCATAAAGTACGTGTATTATTATGTTTTTTTTTTATTATCACACTAATACTCAGTTAATCATAGTATCAGTATTGCTGGCTTTTAATAAGAACCTTTATGGTTACAATGAGGCAGAAATAACCTGTGTACGACTATGTACCTAGCAATACAGACTGTCCTATCTTCGAAAAGCGTACACAATATTGTGTCATAAGAACGAAAGATGATTTTGAGCCTGAAATTGTTAAAAAATGCAGTTTTTTTAAATTATCGTTTATAGGCTATCAGGGGTGGATGCAGGAGGGGGAGATTGGTTTCTACGCCCCACCTCAGTATTTTTTTACCCCAACCATTTTATTCTTTGGTTGAAAAAATTTAAAGTCAGAAATATCTAAAAAGCATAATAGAATATGTTGGAATATTTTTTGCAGAAGATGGCAGGGAGACCCGAAATCGAATTCGACATTGAACGTGCAAAGGAAATGATAAAACTCCAGTTTACCATGGCAGATACTGTATATAGCGAGGGCTTTCGGAGTGAGTCGTACAACAGTTTACAGACATCTCAACCGTAATAGCCATGAACCTTCTAAGTATACTGATATCACTAATCAAGAACTTGAAATGGTTGTCGATGAAATTAAGAAGTCTCACCCCAATGCAGGCGAGGAAAGTTTACCGTTTACAGGGCCGGCGGAACGTTTTTCAAAGAGGGGGGGGGGGCACTTATAAGATGAATGGGAATATGAATCATGCAGATTTGGAATCAAATCTAGGGGGTCCGGTGTCCTCCCCCTGGAAAATTTTGATTTCTAGGTGGCGGAAAATGACTTTTCTTGACTTTGTTGTTCAAAATTCAAGGTTTTCCCCCTCTTGAAAATGGTCAGGTAAACTTTATCATACTTATTACAGTAAATAGGCCTGATATGTGTGTAAACCTACATAAAAAAAATGAGTAGTTGCGTAGGCCTAAGTACGGTATTCTTTTTTCAATGAATCGATAAGCTCCAAAGAAAAAATTTGATTCCTATAGATGGCGGGAAATGAGCTTTTCCGCCTTCTGAGGTGTTACTTTTAAGTTCTTCAAAATTCAAGGTTTTTCCCTCTTGAAAACGGTCAGGTAATTTTTCCCATTGCTTTGAAATTAAATAGGCCTTATGTGTGTATACATAATAATAAAAAAAAAATGAGTAGTTGCATACAGTATTTTTTCCATGAATCGATAAATCCCAACAAGAAAGGGTGGTCTGGGGGTTCTCCCCCTGGAAAATTGTGATTCCTAGATGGCGGGAAATGAGCTTTTTCGACATTTGAATTGTGTTTTAATGACTTTTATGTTCTTCAAAATTCTAATTTTCTTAAGTGTAAAAAAAAAAAAAAAAAAAACTCAGCTCACGGGTCCTGAAAAGTTAGGTCTAGAATTCTTTTTTCCCCTTTTTTGGCCCAAGGAAGGGGTCAGGACCGATGACCCCCTCCTCCAGATCCGCCAATGGAAATTGCGAGAAAATTTAACTCGGTCGGGAACTGGATAAACATTCTCTTTTCTTGCATTTCTTTCCAGTCATACAAACATTTCCAGGCATTATATATTTTTTGCCAAAAAGTGAGGGGGGGGGGGGCGCCCCCCCCCCCGTTTCCGCCGGCCATGTGTTTAGGCTATCAACTTAACAGAGACATAAATCGTGAGCTTGCCAGACAATTACGGAAGCTCGTTAGTGTCAACAGTGAATAAAAATTTAAAATCAGTTAACTGGCGGCCGCCAGATAATTATGTGGCGGCCGCCAGATTTTTGTCTAAATTATCAGACAAAAATGGGAAAAATTTTTTTCTTGGACTTTTGAGATACAGTAACAATATTTCAATATATCAATGAGAATGTATCGAAAAACAGATAGGCCTACACGGCAGATTTGTTTTAAAGTGATGAAGAAATATAAAATAATTTGACCAGCTTTTTGAAACAGAAGGTCATTAGGCCCCATAAAAAATTATTAGTTTATCACCACACCACCCCCTCCCACCTCCCACATCGCTTTTGGGAAAATTCTGATTTTTTTTTCAATCAACATAGCCTATTATTTTATCTCAAAACGGTCGTTTTCCCTCTATTTTCACTTTAGAATATTACATCGAGTTGGCCTGTACAAATAGCCTGATCGATAGCCTGACCTTATAAATACATTAATGTCAACGTTTTTGCCAAATTTCAATGTCTCGATTTTTTTTTTGTCTGATACAGGTGAATCTCATGGGTCATCTCAGATCAAGAGGTATCAGAATTCAACGCGCACGCCTTTGGAAAGCATTACAAGCTGTCGACCCAACCGGGGTACAGAGAAGACGAACGAGAACTATCACCAGACGAATTTATTCTGTTCCATGCCCGAACTACCTCTGGCATATAGATGGGACACACAAAATGATTAGGTGGAAGTTTGTCATACATGCCGGCATTGATGGATTTTCCCGATTGATTACTTACCTGCATTGTAGTGACAACAACACTGCTGAAACTGTGTTGAGATTATTTGAGTCGGCGGTTAACCGGTATGGTTTGCCTATACGAGTGAGGTCGGATCATGGTGGTTAAAATCAAGGTGTTTGGGGGAAAATGTTTGCAGAAAGAGGAGAAACAATTAATAACCCTGTCATTCTTGGGTCGTCTGTCAATGAACGCGTAGAACGATTAAATTACGATATAAATAATCAAGTAGTTTCTTATTTTAAATGTATTTTAAAGAATTAGAGCGCAATGGTTTGTTAGACCCCGATAACGCCACTGATTTATTCTGTCTTCATTATGTTTTCCTACCGATAATCGACAAACACCTACACGAGTTTGAAGCGTGTCACAACAACCACAATATATCTACAGAGGGCAACCGGACACCAATCCAACTGTTTTACAGTAATCAACATTTGATACAACTTCATGAAAATCAACACATTAAAAGGAGAAAACACTTTATAAATATAAAATTCATTGCTAAAGGCCTGTTACCAAAAATTTTATATAAAGAAACATAAATTAATTGATTATAATAAACAAAATTGTATTTTAATAAAAGCAGATTATTTAACATATTAAGGTATTATTTACCTAATAAACGTCACAGAAAATAGTCCTAAGCAAAATCATGATTGCTTGAATAGTAATCAATCTGACCCAGTTAATAAATACTCTAGTACTTAATGAAAAAAAGCAATATTAAACCAAGAAAATATGCTATTAACTTTCATTTTATACATGCTCTGATTTGCCATAGGAATGGCCACATAAAAATGATAACGTTCTCGATTGTCCACGTATGGAGCCGGCAGTATCTTAACAACATACCATATTTGTCTGTGACTAATTATAATAAAGACCTTTCCACATTTGTCTTGACGGTGTAAAAGTGTTATATGAAATTCAAAGTCGTCAATGTCTGTCAACAATGCTACATAATGTTTGTGGCTTAATTACCATTGACAGCTCTGTAAGACACTGGAAAAAAGTTTCCGCACTTGTTGACTGCTCGTGGTATTTCTATTTCTGAGAGTTTCAGAGTAAATTCCTGCAACTGACTGAATTGACTACATGGGGCATATCGTACATGCTTTTGAACTGGAATGATGAAATGCATTTTATGGGTATCTGGAAGTGTTTTCACATCCTCCCAGCAACCATCTAGCATTCTCCGTTTTCCATCTAAGGACGCCTTTGAGATGAATAGCGTGCTGTTTTTTTTTTTGTTTTTTTTAATTTTTTTTTATGGCATAATGAATAGTACCTATTTAAATATTGAAATCAAGATCTGTACTGAATGATATACTACAGCATGTATTTTAAAGATTTTGATCACTCGACTTCCAAATACTTAGTCACATGGTTTATTATACCCAAATAGGTGGTTGTTGAGAGCTCTATCATGAAGCAAATAATTGTTATTTTCCAATAAATCATTATGATCCTTAGAACCTTTTCCAAGCCCATTTTTTTTGTCATTATCCAGTCAGCAGCATGCTGACTGAGTTCTGTTTCCGAGCAGTTTCTTCTTTCTTTACCCAGTCAGCAGCATGCTGAGGGTTCTGTTTCCGAGCAGTTTCCTCTTTTCCCAGTCGGCAGCATGCTGACTGGGTTCTGTTTCCTAGCAGTTTCTTCTTTCCTTACCCAGTCAGCAGCAGCTGACTGGGTTCTGTTTCTTAGCAGTTTCTTCCTTCTTTACCTAGTCAGCAGCATTCTGACTGGGTTCTATTTCCTAGCAGTTTCTTCTTTCCTTCTTTCTTTACCCAGTCAGCAGCATGCTGACTGGGTTCTGTTTCCCAGCAGTTTCTTTCTTTCTGGCAACATTTTAAAAGGCTACTAGTGGCAAACTACTTGACCGATATAATTAAAACTTGGTCGGTAGAACCGGTGCCACCTCCCATTTATGTGTTGTTCACAACTTGGGGTCAAAAGTCACATAAGGGGCATTAGGGTCAAAAAACCAAAAATCGTATAAGACTACATGTCTCACAAATAACGTAGCACAGTCTTGTCCTTTGCACATATACATTGGCATAAGGCAGGGTCTATAGGGTGTTCAGCGATAAGGGGTCAAATGTCATTAAGGGGTAATTTTCATCTTTTTTCTGGCAAAGGTCACATAGGGGTCATTAGGGTAAAAAACTTTCAAAAAAATAATTAAAAGACTCTGGCTATCAGTTAGGTCCTTAAAACATACTCCCACCATCCACTGTCATACTATATTCATGCTATATTTAACGAAATTATTTCGTAACAGATATATCCCAACATTGAGGTCAGTCAGGGGTTCTTGCGCTGGAAGTCGCTTGTGTCCTTGGGCAAGGCACTTTATCTACGTTTGTCTCTTTCTACCTAGGAATATTAATGGGTAACTGGTAGGATGTTGTGGCATTAAATAATTATACTAGTTTCGTGTGCTAAAGAGATAGCGGACGACTAGGTACACTTCCTAGGGAACAGAGAAAGTTTGTAGCCAATGTATGTCATCCAGGGTCCAGGGGACGACTTTATCGTTCTCTTTTAAATTACTATATTATTATTATTATTATTATTATTATTATTATTATTATTATTATTATTATTATTATTATTATTATTGTTCCAGATCGTTGACTCGTCAACAGCTCTCGTTTTCAATGCTTGGGGTCAAAGGTCACATAGCGGTCATTAGGGTAAAAAACATTCAAAAAAATAAATAAAAGACTTCTGTCACAAATAACATAGCACAGTCTTGTCCTTGGCACATATGTATTGGCATAAGGTAGGGTCGTTATGGTGTTCAGCGATTTACGGTCAAAGGACACTAAAGGGTTTATTCTTTTGTTCTTTCAAGTAACATTTCAAAATGCTACTAATGACAAACCATTGGACCAAATTCAATCAAATTTCGTCATTAAGAACCGGCGACTCCTCCTTGTCACATTAGAACTTTATTATCCTACCAGATGCGTATTGCCTTAATATTTAAATAGTATGCTACTACACTTAGTGAATAATGGTTTTTAGTCCATGACAAAAGATTGTTGTTGCTAAGTTTGCATATGCGTAAATCCGTTGCCAGCCGGTCATATAAAATGACTAGCGCGAGAATTCGAATCACTCTCAAATTTACCCCCCATACGATTGAGTCAACCCACGGCCAATTCTGTGAGGTTCATGAGACGAGCAATATTATATTAAGCTTAGCATGGGGCGCAGTGTGCATTGGACGCACGAAACTGTATAAGCCTAGGCCTTTGTGTTATACAGTTGGTAGAACCATGATAAAGTGGTTTTTGGTCAGTTACAAACCGACAGAATGGGGCGAGTTAGGATAGAAACTCCGACAAGGCTCGCAGCTGAACGTGGTGGAGCTCGTCTATGTTTCGTTTTCACTGCTTGGGGTCAAAGGTCACATAGCGGTCATTAGGGTAAAAAACATTCAAAAAAATAAATAAAAGACTTCTGTCACAAATAACATAGCACAGTCTTGTCCTGGGCACATATGTATTGGCATAAGGTAGGGTCGTTATGGTGTTCAGCGATTTACGGTCAAAGGTCATTAAAGGGTTATTCTTTTGTTCTCTATAGTAACATTAAAAAATGCTACTAATGGCAAACCATTGTAATAAATTCAAAATTCAAATTTCGTCATTAAGAACCGGTGACACCACCTACACCCCAGTCTGGGATCAGGGCTCACATAGGAGATCATCGGGGTTAAATATTCAAAATAGCCCAATTGAGCTCAAATTTACCAGGAATGATCCTTAGGACCTTCTAAACACGAAAAAATACTCTTTACCCCATATGTCAAAGTTCATAGGTTCAAAATGTTACTAATGGCAAACGAATAAACCAATTCAATCAAATTTGATCATTAGGAACCAGTGACACCTCCTACACCCCTGTCTGTCATCAGTGGTAATACATAGGGTTCATCGGGGTCAAATTTTCAAAAAAGCCCAACTGTGCTCGAATTTACCAGGAATGATCATTAGGGCCTTCTAAATATGAAAAACCACTCTTCACCTATAGGTAAAAGTTCACAAGGGTCACTATAGTGAAAATTATCAAATATTGCTAGTGACTAACGATTGGACCAGTTGCATCAGAACATGGGGTGTTCACAGGTTGAGGTTAAAGGTCACAGTGGTTATCTCTTTAAAAATGACTGGTTCATGTTCTATTGAAAAAAACTTTCAAAAAAATGAATAAGAGACTTCTTCTGTCACAAATAACATAGCACAGACTCATCCTGGGCACATATTCAATCAAATTTCGTCATTAACAACAGGCGACACCTCCTACACCTCAGTCTTGGATCAGGGTTACATATGGTTCATCGGGGTCAAATTTCAAAATAGTCCAATTGAGCTCAAATGTACCAGAAATGGTCCTTAGGACCTTCTAAACATGAAAAACGACTCTTCACCTACAGGTCAAAAGTAACAAGGGTCACTATCAAATCAAAATCAAACCTTGAGGACATATCTGCTCAATAAACAGTTCACTGCACACAGTAAAAGTCCCTTTTCTCACAAAATCGACTGTATAATTTGAATGGTTTCATTTGGCAATCTGGGGTGATTGGATTATGAAATTAGATGTTTTAAGCTTTATAATCATCTACATATTTTTACAATTAATTCAAAATTGAGTGATAATTTTTCTTTCAAAGTTGACTATCTCTTATGCTTTGCATAGGAAAAAGGTTAAAATTAGAGTGTTTTATTTTTTAGTATACTTCCTGCTTCTTTTTACCATAAATCTGCAACGACAGGTCGCTAAACTTCGGGGTGAACGGTCAATTCATAAATTAAGCTTTCTTTTACCAAGTAAGTCCCATGCTGGTTCTTAAATATCCAATGATAATTTTTTTTCTTTAAAATTTTGTATTCAGAATTGTTTTTACCCTGTCTATGAATGACGTCACACGCTTAAGGCCAATAGCAGCTACGAATTTCGAGTTTTCTGCGATTAGTACGTTCATGCATAAGATGTAGACCAAATTTATCTGAATGAGCTTTTGTCGCAAAGAGAGGGAAAGTTTTCATTTCCATTGCTAGTGACTAATGATTTGACCAATTGCATTAGACAGACTCCTACCAAACATGGGGTGTTCACACAAGTTGAGCTTAAAAGTCACAGTAGATATCTCTTAAAAAATGACTGGGTTCCTGTTCTATTGAACATAGTATCTCTAGTTTACTTTTGTTTATTGAATATAACCAACTTTAAAGTAAAAAGTTTGCTTAAAGACTATTGTAATATCATTGGTCACAGACTTACAAGTCGGTCTGTGACTAATTTAGTCACGGACCGACTAAAACTAATTTACAGTAATAAAAATATGAATAAATAAGTCCAAAAATTTAAATAATCTTGTCAGTGTATGTTAGCCTAATAGCTTCAATGGTTTTATGAATTTCACAATGGTTGAAAGCTGCATGACTTAATAAACTTAAAAAATGTTTTTTGGGTCAGACCGACAAAAATATTAAGAAATATTTTTGCCCCGCCTTAATATTGTTTTTAAATAAATATTACCAATTTTAAATAAAAATGACTGGCAGCACATAAATGGCACTTTTTTAGTTCCTAGAGTTTTTGAAAAAAAATCTTGACATTTTCATATTTTTTATACTTTCAAAATTATGTAATTTCAAATTCCTATATATTTTTATACATCCACACAAAAAAAGTTTCATCAAAGAATCCTAAAAATTAATTTTTTAAGCTTTAGTTTGATATGAAACTTGTTTACATTCCTCAAAGTTGAAAATATGCTAAATCTGAAAAAAAAAGTCATGGAATTGCCCAAATGTCTATAATGTACAAATATTTTCTTTCTTTCTTTCCTTGATTTTATTGTTTTCCATCTTGTATGGAAACATCTATGTATTTTCTTTGTCAACATTTTATAAAATTCATTTTTTGAGGATGAATAAGTGATTTTAATCTTGAATCTTTTGGTGTTTTTTATTTATTTATTTATTTTTTCTTTTTGTAAACATGCAGTGATTCGTAGTACAATGTGAAAAGATGCTACAGTATTTCCTATTTAATCAATAAAATTAAAAAAAAAACTCTCTAGCAGTAAATATGGAAATTGCATTATGAAAAAAAGTAATCCAAGCTACATAATCTACCGTAACAATTGTGTGGTTTCAGTTACAAACTAATGTTATCCTCGTCATTTAAACAGAAAAAAAATTGATTTCATTTCCAATGAAAATGATGCGTGTTAGCAGTATGATATGGAACCTGAAAAATGCAATTAATGGCATTAGACCTAATAATGGTTGTCATTTCCTATCTTAAAAAAATAAGTTCAGAATTAATTGATAAACGTCTCTCAACGACCGTTTTGTTTCTGTTTATTGTTTTTTAATATGACTTAAACACTTTTTATTTAATTTTTAAAGCACTCTTCAAACCAGATTACTGCTAATTTAAAAATGAAATGTTATTCTGATTGTGTGAAATGAATATATACTTTACACACAGATTCCTTTAAAATGTGACATTACTCGACATAATCCCTATTTACTGTTATTGACATGCGCGACACTAAACCATGGATGGTAACATGCTTAAAAACCACTGATGCTTTAAATTACATCTTAATTAGTTGACACTTTTCACACCTAGTTAAGTTTTTGTTTATGTAACCCTCACTGTTAAAAATTATATATATAAATATACAACAAACGTAACAGTATTCTTTATTTATTCATTTACCTTGAGCAAGGAGGTACCGCCTTTGGAACGGTGACACACACAAGAGTTTTGTTTTTAACTTTAATTATATAAATATCAAAATTTAACTAAATGTGAAGCACACATCTACACAATCACTGACAAAATATGCACATAATAAAGAGATTAAACTGTAGATACAATATTAAAACTACAATCCAATAAACATAAAAGGTTAAAGTAACTGTAAATTTGTATACATCCCTCCTACTGAACATAGGCCTAGTAACAGTACTTGCAAACATGTTTGTAAGGGGTCGCTCCAAAAATATATGGTCTATACGTTTGTGAAGTTGTTGGCAGTTTTTTAACGACCCTTAACTAAAAGCAAAAATTCAAGTTCCTGTACTACAACTATTCAACAATAATAAAAATAAACATATTTAACATAATAAACATTTGTTAGTTGTAATATTATATTATGCTTTGTTGACAAAATTTACTTTTGTTGGCGTAGTATACAGTTTTATCATGGCGGTGGTTTTCTTATATAAAATCATGAAGAAGAACGAACACTGCAAACATTTAAAGGCTATGTAAACAGTTTATTTTCAAGTTTCCCAGCTGGGTGATCTACGGTATAATTAAAATTCCAAATGGCCTCATTAGTCAAACCATGGGAAAAGGTCAGACACCTGTACGGTTACTTAGAGACTTTGCCCCTGAACTAGCGCCGCCAATAACAGATATTTTTAATTGTGCCCTTAAAGCAGGTATATTCCCTAGCTTCTGGAAAAAGGCAACTGCCATTCCAGTTCCTAAAGTCAAGAGTGTCAAATCATAATGACCTTAGACCAATATCCCTCACACCTATACTCGCTAGAGTCTTTGAATCTTTTTTAGTTAAATGGATCGTGGAGGATGTTAGTTTAGATTCTAGACAATTTGGAAGTAGGAAGAAATCATCGACATCCCATTACCTTATAAGCCTAATTGACACAGTCCTTAAAGATCTTGAGTGTGGTGGAACCTATGTTAATTTGTGTGCAATTGATTTTACTACGGCCTTTGACCTTGTAAACCATTCCATTCTCATTAAAAAGTTGATTGACATCGGGGTGAGGTCGTCTATAATTCCTACCATCTGCAGCTTCCTCACCGATCGTACCATGAATACCAAGCATGCTGGATGTATATCTACTTCTAGTAAGATTACTTGTGGCGTTCCGCAAGGGACAAAGCTAGGCCCTGTGTTATTCTTGGTGCTCATTAATGATGCATGTATTAGAAGCTGCAGAAGGTGGAAATACTTAGACGACCTCACCCTGGGAGAGGTTGATAATAAAAGAGCAAGACCCTCAATGCAGGAGATTCTTAATGATCTTAATAATTGGTGCAATGAGAACAACATGACTCCGAAGCCTTCTTAGTGTCATATAATGACTGTACATTTTTGAAAGATGTCAGTGTTAATGTAGAATCCCCCATTTTCAATTTAAATAGCACAAACATTGATGTAGTAGAGCATATGAAATTGCTTGGTGTCATAATCCAATGTAATTTGAAGTGGGACCTTAACACCCAAGATATTGTCTCACGGGCATCAAGAA
>NW_022732104.1:83064-90249 GCF_011630105.1 Anneissia japonica
CTATGAAGTTTTTGCTACTCGTTTGTGTAGGTTACTTACCATAAACTTGAGGTACGCTTCGCATGTCAATGGCTCTGCATCTTCGTTGCAGACAGTGCATCTTGTCAATTCTGTTGACTGACCATCGTCTTCATCTTCTCTCACGCAAGAATCCATTTTTTTCGCGACTCGCGAATCGTAATCAGCAGAGAGCGATAAGAAGTTGTGTCTGACGTCTGATTAATTATTCAATAGTTATCTGACGTCATTTTAGGCTTCCTACATTCTGATTGGCTAAAAGAAACATATATTTGCTTATGTGTACTGCAGAAAAAAAAAACGCGTCCCGCAAGGGACAAAGCTAGGCCCTGTGTTATTCTTGGTGCTCATTAATGATGCATGTATTAGAAGCTGCAGAAGGTGGAAATACTTAGACGACCTCACCCTGGGAGAGGTTGATAATAAAAGAGCAAGACCCTCAATGCAGGAGATTCTTAATGATCTTAATAATCGGTGCAATGAGAACAACATGACTCCGAAGCCTTCTAAGTGTCATATAATGACTGTAAATTTTTGAAAGATGTCAGTGTTAATGTAGAGTCCCCCATTTTCAATTTAAATAGCACAAACATTGATGTATTAGAGCATATGAAATTGCTTGGTGTCATAATCCAATGTAATTTGAAGTGGGACCTTAACACCCAAGATATTGTCTCACGGGCATCAAGAACACTGTTTGTTCTGTGTATACTAAAGAAAGCAAACGTTGTTCTTGATGACCTACTTACTGTTTATGCTTCCTACATTAGGCCCATCTTGGAATACACTTGCCAAGTATGGCATGGTGCTATCACCAATAAAATGGCCAATAGCATTGAGACCATCCATAAAAGAGCATGTCGCATAATGTTAGGTGCTGCCTACATTACTTATGACAATGCCCTAGAGGTTACGGGTTTACCATCACTTGCGGCAAGGAGAGAAACCCTTGTTTTGTCTTTTGGCAGGGGTTTGCTTAAGTCTGACTGTTTTCGTGACATGTTGCCTCCTTGCCGCGAGCAGAAGAGAACCCTTAGGTCTAATACAACTAGAATTCTTGATATCTCCAGATGCAAAACTGAAAGATATAGAAGGTCTGCCATACCTACTATTGTTAATTTGATCAATGCAAACAATTAAGTTCGGGTTGATTTTAATCCTGTATCATAATAATGTATTTAAAATTTTGAATTAATTGACTTTTTTTTCTTTTTAAATTTAATTAAAGTAATTTGGTGTATATTTTTATTTTTTTTATTTTGTAATATGAAATTAATTTTTAACTTTTCTAATGTAATTATTTGAATGTTTCGATATTTCTATATGTACTTTTAATTTTGAATTAATTGACGTTTTTGAAATTTAATTATAATAATATGGTGTATATATATATATATATATATATATATATATATTTGTAATATAATATAAATTTTTAACCTTTCTATTGGAATTTTTTGAATGTTTTGATATTTCGATATGTATTTTTTAACCTGACTTGTTTTCCTATGTTGTCTTTATTTGTTGATTGTAAACAAACGTTTTCAGCCTTTGGCTGCTGTTTTGTATTGTGTGTGTTATACCTTAATAAGTAAATAAAAAAACATTAAGGACTTTTGCTAAATAATAACGGAACACTTGGCACACGCCAAGTGTTCATAAAATGGTCAACGAAAATAGGCATTGGTTTTTTCGTTATATATTTATATAATTTTTATTTAATATATAAATATTTTATATAATATATATTTTATATAATACAGTATATAATTTTTTATATAATATATAAATTTTTATATAATATATAATCTTATATATAATATAATTTTTTATATAATATATATTTTATAAAATTATATATTATATAATATTTTATATAATATATATATATTTTATATATTATATAAAAAATTATATAATATATAAAAAAATATATAAAATATATATTTTATATATTATAAAAAAATTTATATTATATAAAATATTATATATTATATAAAATATTATATAAATATATAACGTAAAAAACCATGTCATTTTTGACTAAATAATAAGTGAACAGATGGTGCCTCATAAAAAACGTTATATATCATCCTCTAGGTTTAGAGGGCATGCTGAAAAAAATCACAACAGGCCTGATATTAAAGGTAAGATTTATATATGTGGTAATTGTGTATGAATAATAATTTAACTATGATCACTCCCAATATTATTAGTGCCAGGGACAGGGGCGGTGCCAGCGGGGAAATAGGGGGGTTAAGCCCGCATTGGTGTGGTCAAGTCCCCCATAGGTGTGGTCAAGCACCCTTCCCCCTTCGACCAAAGCTCGTCGGCTAGTCGGACTTAAAAAAAAAAAATAGGCCTAGTTTTCCCATCCCGGTACTGTACTGCCTGCGCCAAGCTAAATCTGTCTCGGCAATTGCTTTGCTGGGTTTGATCAGCAAGCAGAACATAACAATGGTGAATCGACCATTGACAGCCATCTAGAAGTCCCCTTTTTTAAAAATACTGTCGTTTTGGGATGAGTGAACACCCCGATCCCCCTCCCATACCCACACCCGGCTTGGGCCTTTGGCCCTCAGATAACGTTGCATCCATAAATACTTAGCTAGCCAGCCAGCCCTCCCCCCCCCCCCCATATATTATATCCTAGAGCCGCCACTGGCCAGCGTAACATAGCCTATGTAGTCCGGCCTAAAGAGCATCTAGGAATGTATGGGGTACATGTAACCAGTGGCGTATCCAAGGGGGGCCCCCCTTTTACAAAAAGCTTATGCTCAAGAAAATGGGTTAATGCGTTCTCAACTTCCCTTTATTGACGTTCATCAAAACACCATATTATGTATTTATTCGTCCTTCATTTCACAGCAACTAATAATAATAATAATAATAATAATAATAATAAATATTTATAAAAATAGTCACTAAAATGGTCGCTGTCACACATAATAAAAAACACACTCATAAATTATTCTAAAACTGTTGGTATGATTTGATGCCTCAAAAGGTCTAGCATAGTAATTTTCCTGGTGCATGCAGAATTGTTGATGTAAGCCTATTTAAAATAAAACTATCTATTGTTAAAACAATCCGGTAATTTTAATTAACCCCCCCCATTTTAATACTGCTAGATACGCCACTGCATGGAACTGTTTGTAATTTGAATGAAATACATGTGATAAATAAGGCATTGTTCAATTATTTATAATGAAATGTATGAAAATCAATAACATTTTTTTTTTTAAATAAATACAGTCTGCATTGGCCTATCACCTAACAGACAGTCAGTTATAAAACAAACAATTCTTATTTAATATTTTTTAAAAGTGTAAGGTTGTGGATGTTGACCAGCGGCATGTCACAGTAATGGTTAAGAAAATGGTCAGTGTGGCCAACCCTATCCTTTGCACAGTGATGGTTAGTGGGACTAATTCTAACCCTAACCTTTATAGTCATCATTTATATCAATACTAACTTAATTTATGTTTGATAGTGTAAGAATGCACTTTGTAAAAGGCAAGATACGAATATATCAATTATTGTAATAATTCAGGAAAAGGGATTATAGTGTAAAAATATCTGAAATAAGATTAATTTTTAATACATTATTGATAATTTATCTAATTACTATACTTTTTATTTACAGCTAGTTCCAATAAGATAGACGAGGAACCAACTATAACATAGATGACAAGGACCTGCCACTCCCTCTCGGGACTAAGGATAAAATCGAAAGTGAAATGCATGCAATTCTAAAGTCTGCTTTAAATAACCACGGTGGATGAAGCCAGGCAGCGCCTACCATGGTCACATCATGGCAAGTTAATTTTTGACATGGGAAATAATATTTTGTCGAACATTTCAATGTTTTTTCCAATATTGGTAAAGTTTGTGGTGCCTGTATTTACTATGATACATAGCAGCAGTTTATTTATTAAGGAAACAGTAAACTTGAGGAGGAATGCTATAAGCAAATTTGACAAGGACATCTCAGAAACTGTCAGAAATATGTTTTGTCAGAGACTTATTACTACCTGTAACCTCATTAAGGCATTTGTAAAGAGACAAAATGAGATAACAAAAGGAAAAAAATTGTGCTGTTGAAGAAATTAGACAGGTGTTACACTATGTATATGGATTCCTAATAAGAAAATTAAGAAAGAAATTCTTTAAAAGTCATTCTTGGGATGATAACCTCTTTGATGGACATACTAAAAAAAAACAGAAAGAGACCAACGCAACTGTTGGACAGAGGCAGTCAACTGACAAAGTCTAATTTACCCCAGTAGTAAATTATTACTTAATTTTATAAGTCTGTATTAGAAGTGTTGTTAACACACAAAAAAAAAATATATGAAGAATGACTCACTGGTAGGCCATTTGGATACAGTACTTGAATATAAATTAATGGAATAGATAAGGTCTAATCAAGTACAGTAATCCCTGCTGATCATTGAAAAAAGTGGCTTCTGTTGAAGCATGTGATATATCTGTTTTTAAAAATCAGAGACTTTGCCGTGGCAAGAGAACAAAAACAAAAATTAAATAAAAAGAAAGAAGCTGAGAAAAAAGCAGCTGGTTCTAAGCTAGCTTTACATAAATAACTTTGTGAACTTCAAAAAAGAAGTCTAACCAGAGTGTGTTGCAGCAGTTGGCAACAATGTCTTAAATTTTCCCTTGTGCAATTTATATTTTACCATTGAAAAAGATATTATTAAATAAAAGCCTACAGTATTCTATTTGACATTATTTACTGTTCATTATAAGAAGAAAATAATATTTCTCAGTTGGCCCAGATACAGTACAGCTAATAATAGCTAGCAAAGAATGAAAAAAAAAAAAAAATGTTGTGTACTCATAAGAATTTTAAATTCATTTTAATTAAACCACAATATTTACTGTCATTGTTAACCTAACTTGCACAACAAGAGTAATTGGCATGGTTATTACTATTAGTAAAGTCAGTTATGAAAAGAATATTATATTGCAATTTATTTTAGTTAAAAATTGTTTATTCTGTTTTATGAGTGCAATATGCATATAATGAGAAACTATGATTGTAAACATTAATTTGCACCTTGGTATTTTAATAATAAATTATTTGGTGTTAGTGAGATGTAAAGTAGTGTATACGCTTTATAATAGTACAGTTATGAATTAAACTAACAGAACATGCTCCTCTGTGTCGACCTGCCTTCCTTTTTGTGGTTTAAAACTTAATATTTCAAAGATGGAATTATGGAACCAGAGAAAGGAGGATTGAAAAGCAAAACTATCCCAGAGGGTTTTGGGAAAGTACCCCAGAGGCTTTTGAAAGAGCATCCCCGGTAAAGTTTTGTTTTCTAGATGGAAATAGCCTCTGAGGCGTTTTGGGAGATAAATTATTATTTTTTTGTTTTTTCTTTTTGGCTTTTCAAAAGAGGCCCCGCAGCCGGCCCGGTGATGGTTAAGTTGTGTCTTTTGAATGAAGTTTTATACATACAGTTATAAAAAGGAAATAACAACTACCCATAATATGGATTACTTGGACTAAATTGGTACTCTTTAACAGTGTGAGATTCTCCATTGTGATAATAAATATTATGTTGGTTGATTGATTTTTGAACTACAGTACCAGTTTAAGAAGTAATGACAAAATTATTTTTCTAGTTTAATAAGTGGGTGCCATCTCATATCTGATTTTCCTTTCAATTGGTTAAATTTCATTTGTTCTTCCCAAAAAATCTGGTGAAAACTTTCAGGGTCTGAAAACAGTTCATCAAATTGTGATGTGCTGTCTTCAACTAATTGTGTGAATTCCCCATCCTCATCATTTAATAGTTCTCCATCTTGATCTTTGCTTTCTAACAGTTTACATGCAAGAATCCTGTTCTGCCTTTCAAGATCAACACACTTCTTTTTCATTAGGGTCATCTTCTTTCTCAACTGTTCATTATTCATTGTTGAATTTGGTTGTGATGACGTCAAACTGATAGTGAATCCTGGTGACTGCGATTTCTTACATACTTTATTCCTCAAATATTTTCTATGATTTGAACAATTTTTACATCTCACGGCTGACAGTGTCAGTAACTGGCAATCAGCAGCACGTATTGTTCTGCTGTAATAATGAGCTCCAACATCTTCCTCAACCCAACTATTTTTAGAGGGTGAAAATTCTTCATCTGGGTTTCCAATGCAAACTGAAAAAGTATTGAGCGATTCCAAAAGTGAACATAAATCTGCGATTGAGAATATTTTGGCAGTTGATTGCGGCACATTTTTTCCATGAACTGTTACAGAAGCTGTAAGTTGTTCACTGACTTCAACTACAAGCATTACACTAAATATACGCTGTTCGTAATATTTAATAAGTGTTACATTTTTAGTTGTATTCATCACTTCAAAGCCCAGTTCATTAAAACGGGTCACCTTGTTTTTAACATTAGTTTTCAAGTTTTCAAATACACATCTTTCTTCATCCTCTTCCGAACTGCATTGTAATAGAGATGATCCATTAACAATCAAGCTGATGGAATCCGGTTCATTGTTCTGAAACATAATATTTCATAATTAATAAAAATGCTCATTACAATACTTTTGTATATACAGTATTGTACATAAACATACAGTAATACTGTAGGGCAACTCTATAAAAAATAGATAAAATAGATACGCCAATTACTGTACATTTTTATATTCATTGTAACTATACCATTTTGGTGTCTAATTAATGCCTAAAACCTATATTTTGAAATTTGGAATCGGAAATATTATCAAATATTGATTAAAATAAAAAAACTCCCAAAAAATTTATTCAATTAGTTACAGAAATCTTGCTCATAAATATCATCATACAGCGTTTTAATTTTTTAAATTATTTATTCACCTGAACATAAACTTTTGTTACAGCAGCACACAATAATTTGGTTTGGTAACAAATTATGTTAAAAAACACAGTAACGGTATACAGTTACTGCATTCATTTCATTTACTTATTTTCGTCTTGTTCATGTAGAATAATAAAATCTACGAAAATGTAATCCATGTTTCCCTTAAGAGCCGACGGGATTGCCAAAAAGTAAAATAGATTACTATCTGAGTGGCTCTCGAAGCAATGGGCGAAACATAGACTAGCAAGATAATACTGTATATACTGTATATAAAAATGTAGAAATATCACAATAC
>NW_022732104.1:90467-93972 GCF_011630105.1 Anneissia japonica
GGTGTATTCATTTGAAAAAAAAAAAAATTTATCTTTAATATTGCAACTGAAACTCACCAAGTCTTGTGTGTAATGTTCATCCTGGTACTGAACAACACAGCCGCAGTAGTTAAAATCCTCTTCAAAATTACAGTCTGGTATAATGTTACTAAAGCAGTTACTTGCTGATGCAAATGAATCAACATTAGGATCAACAGCATACGTGTGGTCAAAGTGTGGAGTAGAATACAATTGTGGTTTTTGATGCCGAGACTTGTATAGTGCACCTTTCTTTCTTTTAGCTCCTATGCACCTACTTCTCTTTCGTTTCCCCATAGTTTCTGAAAGCTAATGGAAAGTAAATTGTTTACAGTACATATACAGTACATACAGTATATTAATTTTGAAAATTACTATGCCTTTGTTACATAGATCATACATCTGCAATTTTCTTTTTCGTTCAACATTATTTCAAATACCGTTTATAATATAAATGTCAAACTTATTTTGATATAATAATAATAATAATAACAAACATTTATAATGCACCAATTCAAAGATTTATCAAAGGCGTAGTGGACTAGATGTTTCACTTTTCAATGACTTTTTTCTCCCCTGAGGGTCACTTTATGTCCTCTGCAGCCAGCAAACCGGCGCACTTTCATCTGTCCACGACAGGGGCTGAGTGAACCAGTGCACCAGGGTAACCCTCTACTCGTCTTGAAAGATGTACTGGGTTCTTTAAAGTGCACGAGCATTTGTGTACACTGGGCCTACTGTTTATAGTCCTTACCCAAGAAGACTTGTTCCACCACCAAACTATAGGAGCGAGCCGGCCGCAAACCCATTCCGATATTGTTGGCTATGATTACGGTGGTGCCCTTGCCTTAACCGCTCATCCATTTTACTTACTCAAATAACATATAAATACAGATAAATAAGATATAAAACAATTGCTATTACTATTCAATTTGGTACTCGCCAATAAACAGAATAAAATAAAAAACTTCAGTTATGTGGCATATACTGTACAGTAGTGCGTATTATCGTAATCTGATAGAAAATCCCTTTTTTATAGTGCGTGACAGATATTTACTGTAGAACTTCTGGACAGTGGGTTTACAACATGTTTTTTCAAACATTTTCCGCAGCAAGTGTTCAGCTTAAAGTTATTGAGCATCAACTTGTCAACGTTTTTGCTACAGCACATTACTGTATTATCAATTATTAAAAAAAAATTTATACCCAACTGTAAAACACACATCTATGATTTATGATATTTTTATTGAAGTCTAGGCCTAATAAGTGTCTACTGTACATAGTTTGCAGATATGGGTCTGTCAGGAAAAAATTGGTCCGGGGCAAAAATCGGTCTGGCGGACTGATTTTGGCATCACAATTACTTGCCAAATGTAGTCCACATAAGCCAAAATCAGTCCGCTGAAATTTACTTTGCTGTGCTCAGCACACTTGGGCATCTTACATCCGCAGCAGATTTTGGCGGAAAGAACGATTCCTAAGCTTTTGCAGACGCGCATATGCTTATCTAGCCAATCACAATGATGTCCATAGCTGAAACCTGAATTTGCATACATCACCCTATATAACAGTTTAAGATCTGCATTTACAGTATTGGAATTTAGTATATATAGGCCTATTGTATTTTTTTCAAACATCCAAAAGTAAACAGCAATTATGCAATGAACATATGTAAGTTAAGAATATGATTAAAGTAAAAAGCAGAACATATCTGCGGACAGTAAAATTGAAGTTAGCACGTCTGCCTTTTCTGTTCCCCAATTTTTATACTAACCAAAAGAGCTTCTTTCCAATTGAATAAAGTCAGCTGTGATTCTGTGAAATCCGTCTGTTCACACATATCCTATATACATTTTGTATAGTTTATTGTTGTATATAGGATCTGTGCTAATACTAAGGTGATATATGCAAAATAGGCTTCAGATTGAACGCTATCACATTTATAGTGATTAATAATAATAATAATTATTATTATTATTATAGTGATTGGTCGCTCATTTCAATTTTCCCACCAAAAAGCTTTTCCCTCAAAAAAATCAATGCGGACCGATAAGTAAGCACTCACTGTGCTGTAATTGGTTGAGTACCGAACTCGTATAATGAGCACTGTAGCAGGTGTAGGCGGAACGATTTAGGCTAAGCAGTGTCCTGGCCGGACCAATATTATCCAAGGAGGACTGATTTTGGCCAGCGAAAATTGGTCCCCCGGATAAATTTTAGCGGCCAAGATCGGTCCCCCGGACTGAGTTTAGCCCGGACCAATTTTGGCGTGACAGGTCTATCTAACTAATGTATTGTTTGTTGTATAAATATTTAATTGTATCATCTATAGTATGCTACTTTTTAATATTCATTATTATTTATACTATTTTAATTATAAGAAATGAACAAGGCCTTGGCCTAGCCTAGGCATATAGGCCCAGTATATGTTGTATTATTTAAAGCCAGGCCTACAGTGTAGCATTGTGGACCTAAGCTGCTCTAAATAAAAAAATAATATTAATTTTACACACAAACCTGCACACACTAGGCAGAGGGCCTTAGACCTAGTTAGGCTACTTGAAGTAATAACATTATTATATTATACCCAGGTCTAAATTCCAGTTGATCCCAGTTGAACTAGGTTTAACTCGGTTGAACTGGTAATTTTCCGTCACGGAAATTGGACACTTCCAACTGGTCCCAGTTAAAAATTCCAGTTGGACCAGTTGGAACTGTAACCAGTTGGATTTTGGACACTTTCAGCTGGTCTTCAACTGGTCCCAGTTCCAACTGGTTTCAATTGGTCCCAGTCCCAACTGGTCTTTAATTGGTTCCAGTCCCAACTGGTCTTCAATTGGTCCCAGTTGCAACTGGTCTGCAATTGGTCCCAGTTCCAACTTGTCTTAAATTTGTGAAAGTTTCAAATGGTCTTCAATTGGTCTCAGCTCCTTTTTGTAAAATAACAATGGCTCTAATCAAATTCCTGTAGGCTTACAAAATACAGAGTTTAAGATATACAAACCATAAATTCTTTAATTAAAAAAACATCAACAAACATCCTGTGGTTGGGACATTATTCCCCTAGAGTCTCATTCACTTGCATACACCTTCACATATCGTTTGTCTTGCTGCTACACATACTGTACCTAAAATTCAAGCTTATTCTAGATTCCTTGGCTTTACAGTCTTGTTAATCAGCATTTTTGTCCATAATGTAGGCCTATTACATTAAACATCACTAAAGTTTATCATATCAATATTCAAGAACCTTTCATGTCACAGGCATGCATAAACCAGCACACTTTGTATACTAAAGCAGCAACTGTCCATAATCATGCCTTTTCTTGTCAATGGTAGCAAGCTAAACTAAGAATCTTGATGAGATGAATTCTGCTGTTGAACAAATCAGTTTGAAATATTGAATCACATTGACTTTTTTTTTTGAGTTTCACCCTTGCTGAAAGATATAACAAAAGAAAATCTTTAATAAGTTACTATATATATA
>NW_022732104.1:94140-99553 GCF_011630105.1 Anneissia japonica
TCCAACTCACCCTTTTTTAATATTCTTTTCCTGGTCGACGGCTTGAAGTGCACATATTTTTGGCGAACAATTCATTTTTGGAGTGGTCGATATCAAAAATACAAATTGCAATTTCTATAGCCTTGAAACTTGTTGGAAAGTTGAAGTGTAAATTTAACGTTCAGTTTGAATTTAGAAAATACCTGACATCAGATACTCGCAGAGCCTTGCTTCAAATTCAGTTAATCCTGTTAAAAAACAATCAAAAACAATATAGACCTAGAGATTAGTGCTATAGACTGATGATATAGTAATCATTAATTAATTAAATTAAACAGTACTAGGTCTCATGCCTTTATCTAGGGCTAGGACTAGACTAAAACTAGCCCTAGCTAGGCTATGCTTAGGCCTGTAAATAGCTCACCCTATGCTAGGCTTGGGCTCTATCATAGAATAGGCTTAAAATAAGCCTCTAGGCCGGGCCTGGACTACTACTACTGCTCAGTGCTACTCTACTAGCCTATCCCTTAGTACTAGTAGTACTAAAAAAAGATAGCCCCCCTCCTGGCCTAGCTAGGTTAGGCTTTTATATATAGCTAATTCAAAAAAACTTAGGCCTAGGCCTAAATAAAAAAATGTATATAAATTAAAAAAAATTAAAACAAATATGAAATAATCTGAACTAGCCGCCTAGAGGCCTACGCCTGGCCTGGCTTAGGCCTAATCATTACCCTTTTGTTAGGTTGTGCAAGCCTAGCCTAGGCTAGGCTTGCACATGCCTACGATATAGCACTTGTAGTAGGCAAGGCCTAGGTAGCCCCACCTACCCATCCATAGCAAGAAGCCCTTCATGCCTATAAGAAGGCTATACGCTGCACTATTCTAGGCCCCTCAGGCGACTGGCATTTGGCTGGCAACGTTCGATTTTTAATTTCAGTTTCTAATTAATCTAAGCCAACATTCATTTCAAAAAAGTCTAATAAAGGACCTAGGCTTATTATTGTTTAGGAATTTGAACACAAAGTTGATAGAATACTTACTTTTTATGAACAAAAACAACTCAAGAGCTGGACAGCCTGCAATATGCTCTCACCCATTGTGCAAAAATGGCGCATTGTAACTTTATAACTTTCATTAAGAAGCAGTCGTCAAGAAACCTGTGAATACTGCATTCTGATTGGTCAAATAAATCCCAATTGGAATTAACAAAATCCAATTGGATATTTGTTATTCAATATAATTGTTATCCAATTGGAATTTAAAAACATTCCAATCAGATATATTTTTCTTCCAACTGAATGAAAAACAACCCAATTGGATATTTGCTATCCAGTTGGAATTTCAAGACAATCCAATTGTATATTTCTTATCCAATTGGAATTTAAAGGCAATCCAATTTGATATCTGTTATCCAATTGGAATAAGTAAAAAATCCAATTGGATATTTATAATCCAATTGAAAATCTGTTGTTCCAATTGGATTTGTTTTTGTAGTTCAATTGGTATTTGTTATCAAATTGGATTAAAAAAAAAATTCCAATTGGAAATTAATTGTCCAATTGGATTTTTCCAATTTCTAATTGGTCAATTGTCATCCGATTGATTCCCAATGGATTTATAAGAAAAAAAATCCTATGGACATTTGTTATCCAATTGATCTCAATAGGATTTTTTTCAATTGGAACCAACTGGATCTAATTTAAATTCCAATTACAATCCAATTGACTCATATTGAATCCAGTTCAATTTCCAATTGAAATGAATTGGTCATTTTCATAAGGGAAAAGCCGCTTTCGTCTAAGATAAAACAATTTTCTACTACTAGGCCTAGGCAGATTCTAAACAAGTTAAATATTAAATAAATGAATTAAGTAGACTAATTAGTAGTTTAAACTTGTATGATCAGTTGTAACCAAACTGGGTAAAACCAGTTGGACCTATTGGGTAGACTAATTGAACCAACTGGACCTATTGGGTAGACCAGTTGGACCAGTTCAACCAGTTGGTAAAACCAGTTGGACCAGTTCAACCAGTTGGATAGACCATTGGACCAGTTATAAACCCAGTTATGAAGACCAGCTGTACCAGTTGAAATTCCAGTTGTACCAGTTGAAATTGCAGTTGGACCATTTGGAAACCAGTTAGACCAGTTGGACCAGTTGGCATTTCCAACTGGTCCCAACTGGAATTTAGACCTGGGTATATAGCCTAGTTTAATAAAGTAATGTAGTAATACCAGTAGTAGTAGCCTAGGGCCCACCTTACTACGTACATAGAGAGTATTTAAGGAGATATTGTAGCAGGCTAACCCCGGCAGAGGCCTGCATCGCTGATGTCAGCTGGCAACGCTGGCAAGTGCTTAAGCCAAGGGGAGAGAACAACATTCTTGGCCAAGTACACCGTGCTAGGCGTATGCCTAGCCTAGCCGGGAATTATGGTAGGCCCCTATGGTAAAACAATGCAAAATAGGGGTACTAATTTTATTGGCATGCAAATCAATCATACTTACGCACTTACAAACAAAATAATCTACCAATAAAATTACCTGCTATTTAAGATAAAAGGCAAAAATGTTCACAAATTTGATTTTAAATTGATGTAATTTTGTTTTGTACTGTAGATAGTTACAATAACATGACATGCCAACACATAACACATTATGCCAACCGCTTATAAAAATGCAGAAAAAAGACCTAAAACAAAATATTAGAATGAAGTTATCAACTAACTACTGTAGTGCATTAAAATTATTAATATACTTACTTACCTATATAAAATTAAAATGTTTTTCTCAAACGCCAATATTTTTTATTTTATAATTAAAAATTAAAAACTAGGCCTAGGCTTTAAGAGTCACAACCTCTCAACAGCATGCGCAAAATGATTTCAACAACGCATTAGACACATCTGAGCATGTGCAGATTGTGCTTATCTGGCTCAGGCTCATTAGCATAACAATACCACACAAAGGCTCATTCAAGTTAGATGCCATGGAGGAATTAGTTTAAGATGAGTAAACCAGCCAGCTTCCTATCCTGGTAAGTTAAAAGTCCTTGAGGCATTATATTATGCCACGAGTGCCTTCTTTATTTATTTAATAATTTATTTGGGACACTTCACCTTTGTATCGGTAGCACACATAGTTATGGTGCGGTCTTACAAAATGCACAAAAGTAAAAAGAGAGTAGAATCTTAATATTAACAAGCAATACTCAACTAAATACTTATTATTGAAGTATTATTAAATATTTATTATTCTTAAGAAAATCACCAAACTCCAAAGGAAACTGAGTTTTAACAAAAAAGCAAAAGGAAACCAAAAGACATATACTGCATGCAAATGAATATATCTTAAGTCTACCAATGTACACGTCCCATAAATAAATATACATTGATATATATATATATATACATATATATATATATATATATATATATACATACATATATATATATATATACATAAATATATATATATATAGGCCTATATTAATATAACCAAGCTGCAGGTTGATTAACCCATCTAAACCAGAAATTGGGCTAATTAGCAAAAACATCTTCGACCGCATAAACAGCACCATGCTTGAAAAATCACAATTACAACTGTGGAAGAACAACTCAGCAGTCATCGAGTGGTTCAAACACATCGAAAAGAAATCAAACAGCACATTCATCACATTCGACAGCGTCGAATTCTACCCATCAATATCGAAAAAGCTACTACTAGATGCAATTGAACACGCCCAAAAATACACAACTATAACAGAGGAAGAAGTAGATATCATCATGCAGTCACGAAAATCAATACTGTTCTCCAACAACTCAACATGGCTCAAGAAAAATTCAGAAGATATGTTCGACGTCACCATGGGGAGTTTTGACGGAGCAGAGATATGTGAACTCGTTGGAACTTACATCCTTTCCCACTTCGCCAAAAAGCTCGGAAAAACAAACATCGGGCTCTACCGAGACGATGGCCTCGCCATCATGAGCAGCACATCTCCAAGACTATGTGACAAGATGAAGAAAGAAATCACATCCATCTTTCACTCCTTCGACCTCCGCATTACTATACAAGCAAAAAAGATCACAAACTTCCTCACATTCAATCTAACGGATCCTATGTTCCGTTCACCAAACCAGACAACAAATTACTATACGTGGATAAACGATCAAACCACCCTTCATCCATCTGAAAGCAAATCCCCCTCTTCAATCAATAAAAGAATATCAAGCAACTCCGATTCAGAAGCAACTTTTCAAAAGGCCACCCCCGACTACCAAAAAGCACTAATTGGGACAGCGGATTTCAACACAAGATGAAATACGAAAAACCACCTACAAACAAAAGAAGAAGAAAAAGGAACATCATATGGTACAACCCACCTTTCAGCAAAAACGTCAAAACAAACATCGGCAGAACTTTCCTTAACCTCGCAAAAAGCACTTCCACAAAGACAGCACCTTGCACAAATTGTTCAAAAAGAACAACGTAAAAATTAGCTACAATTGCACAAGAAACATGGGCAGCACCATCAAAGTACCGACCAAACTATGCAACTGTCGGATTAAAGAAGATTGCCCACTCTCGGGAAACTGCCTCACCTCCTCAATTATTTATAAAGCTTATAGGCCTGGTTCTCACGAGAGCCCTGTATCCGGATCGGGAGCTAACCGTTAGCGCTAACCGTTAGCACCTGCGTGAGAACGCCCGATCGGTTAGCGCTAACCGTTAGCGCTAACGGTTAGCGCTAACCGTTAGCAATTGCAATTGCTAACGGTTAGCAAGTTGACCTCATTTCCATCATTAACCAATCAGACGTGCGCAATTCCAATGACGTCAGGGGTTATATTTTCCCATAATTCTTTCGCACACGTTTGTTTACTTTTTTCGATCATCACATGCCGTCTGCTCTGTTTTAGTTTTCCCGCACAGGCCTTTTGTTTTTCACTGATATACGGTGATATTTTAACAATTATCTGTTATAATGGCCAATAATCGACATATTTGGTCGGACTCTGAGTTGTCCGACCTAATTGACATTTGGTCTGAACCAGAATTTTTAGATCTTGCCGAAGACAAAAAAAGGAGAAAAAAAATCGAGTTTTTGAGCTTATAGCTAAACGTTTAAACGGTCTGGGATATGACACGACGGCTCAGCACGTTTGTAACAAATTAAAAAACCTTGGATCGATGTATAAAGAGTGTAGAGAAGAGGAGGCCACAAAAATCTCCTGCTCCGTTGCGTATCTAGCCTGGCTCAATTTAAGCTGGTGAAGGATGTATAAACGTCGGCTTCTACATACTACAACTGTATTGAATAGACCGAAAATTAATGATAACTGAACGTTATCCAGATATCGTCAAATATCAGTGGCTTCCATGGGGCTTCGCCCCCTGGACCCCCACCGGGGGCCCTAGGCGGTCCCCTGG
>NW_022732104.1:102343-105891 GCF_011630105.1 Anneissia japonica
TCCTGGTGAAAGGGTTGCCATGGGGAACATAAGCTGTCTCTTATACACATCTAGATGTGTATAAGAGACAGTGTGTAAAGTGCCTCCAAGTGCCTGCGGAGGCTAGGATTGATGTGTGTTTGTGTGTGTGTGTGTGGGTGTGTGCGTGAGTGCGTGCTTGTATACTTGTATAAAGAAATAATAATGGGTTCCAACACAAGAGTGGGTGGATTTTGAATTCCTCCAGAAGTCGAAAATTGTGAAATTCGAATATTGTTATAGTGACTGTATTAAGCTTTCAAAACAATCTGATAGTACTAGGTTGAAAACAAACTGAATAAATATACTTGTACAATGGAGGTTTTTTTTTTATATCTGTATATAATTGAAGAAGAAATATGTGGTAGACACCATTAAAAATATTAACTGATGCCTAGTTGTTGTTGTCAAGTGCAAGTGGATTTGAATATTTATTCATTCATTAAACAACATTTATTTCCGTAAATGTTAAACAATATTTATAGTAAATCATTATTATAACAAGAATATATGTAAATAAATTAATAATATGAAAAACGATTAACTAGGATCTTTACTGGCAGATAAAAATATCTTTTCACGTAGGATACTCACAGAAACAACATAATTTAAATAAAAATATTAAAAAGGCAAATTATACGCCATGCTTAAAATATAGGAACCACGCTTCAAAAAAATATTAATGCAAATGCAAGGTCAATAAACAGACTTAGCGTGTCACTTGTTATGTACTAAAATAGCAATTGTTTGTATCCACCCTTTAGAATTCTGTGCACCACCCTTCAAATTTTGAGGACATTTTCTGAAATTTCACCATTCTTTAAAAATCCTGGTGAAAAGGTTGCCATGGGGAACATAAGACAATGAAGAGGGTGAAAACAGTTCCATAATAAAAAAAAAAAAAATACTGTCCCTAAAGGTAAAATTTGACAATGTTAAGGAGAACCTCAGACGACAAAAGAATTCCCCTTAAAATATGTTTTAAATGTAGTAGTAGTATCCGAGACAAGCAATCAAGAAAAAACTCAACTGGAACAACTCCCTCGACACGAAATGTTTAGTGTATCATACAAACGTTTAAATACCTGCCTGTGACCACAAGCAATCAAGAAAAGACCAGACAAGAACGACTCGCTCGACACGAAAATTTTAGTTTTATTATTAGTTTATTGACAAACATTCAAATACCTCTGACCGCAAGCAATCAAGGAAAGACTAGACAAGAACAAACCCGCGCGACACGAAAAGTTTAGTGTATTATACAAACGTTGAGACCGCTACACAACGGCCTTTGCTTCGAGATTTAAGCATGAAGGCAAGGCAAAAGCAGCTTTCTTAGCTACGTTTTTTGTCCGCTGATCGGTTAAAAAACGTATTTCATTTATATTTTGTCACTGAAAAACTAGGCCTACTGTAAAATCTTTAGCCCATAAATATGATGTGTGTGAAGAAAACATTAAACAATATTTTAATTTGGACCTTCAAAAAGCAGTTAAAAAGAAATGGCGATGAAATTTCAGCGGGGGCTAAAGCCTGTTTAGCCCCCCCACTAAATCCGCCCCTGTTGTCAACTACTATGGTAGTCAATGACAGCCACTTGTTCTGTTGATTCAGAACGGTTAAGAACTTTATTATTATTATTATTATTATTATTATTATTATTATTATTATTATTATTATTATTATTATTATTATACTGTATTTTGCTATGCCGTGTGATCAGTCGAGGAGTTACGAACGTACACATCTGAAATTATACCTGTTGTCGATTCAGGCTCAATAATCGTGCAAACCCGGTCGACCATGTTTCACCAACTTGGAATGACAAAATATGATAATAATGTGGAAAGTGTTACCAAAATGCCATAATATATTAGTAAAGTGTACGGTACCACGCTTCATGGAGTTCTGATAAACAAAGACGATATATAGTCATGTATGCAAAATTCGTCTGTCGCCAGAGATAAAAAATACCGTCTTAGCAATCTGCCATTCAATAAATGCTGTGTATCACATGGCTTTTACCAATTTCTAAGCTGGTTGGAAGGTTGTCAATCGAGGTGGGTTTAGTATATGGTTATGGTAAAGTTTAACCGTGTCGCCAAATGCACGTAATTTACCTTACATAATCATATTTGCCAGGAAAAACATAATTATTGCAGCTAAACTTTAAGGTAATAACTAATATTTGCTTAGTATAAGATGTTATGAATACTGTATTGTTAATTGGGAAAAGTAGCATAGTCTTCTTATCTATGCAAAATATGGTCCTAAACTTAGAGTGAAACATACGTTACCTGATTTCTTCATACACCAGTTCAAGAATTTGTACCAAAGAAGTAGTTAACTAATAAGAATGGATACAGCTTCAATAAATCATCATTGGTGTTAATCATGTTTAATTAGTACCGTACTCGCGCGAATAAGCGCCCCATTTGAATATCATAAGATTTTCTTTTTAGCAAGTCAATAATCCAATCAATCCTTGGACTTTGGTTGTTGGCATGATTTCTCTCTCATCTGAGTTTTAAAGAAAAATTACAATGATCCTGCCATCCTGCTAATCTCAATCGGCCGATGTCCAACAAGCTAACCACTACCCACCACCAATAGGCCTAATTGCATCTGCTATTTTGCTGTTATGAAAGTTTTCACGCATTCTTGTCATGAGGCATGTTCTCTGGACGGTTATCTTTTCCGCGCCTAACCACCAAATGTCCTTATATAATCTTTTTTCATTCAAAAATTGCCTCTTGAATTTAATAATTTCATAAGAACCCCTCGATTTTCATCTATTTCCATAAGCGACCCCCCAATTTCCACTCTGTTTTCATAAGCGCCCCGTTTAAATAAGCGCCCCGTTTGAATAAGCGCCCCTCAGAAAGCGCAAAATTTATTTTAAGCGCCCGGGCGCTTATTCGCACGAGTACGGTAATTGTAATTAGAAAAGTAGTGTACGTTACAGTAACCTACGTTACGTTATAGAATATTAATCAATATTAATGAAATACCGTATATGGCATAAAACTATTATAAATGACTTTATTTACACCGCCAAAGACACATGAAAGTTTTAGAACCTTCTAAGAAAAAATGGCATTGAGCAATTGACACCTAGAAACTCGTGTTTACCAACTTTGTGTTTCCCTCGAATGTTGGTCATCCGCTCATCATTAAAGTGAAGCAATTTGGTAAGTATTTGTTATAGGTTTTGTCTCTGTCTCTTATACACATCTAGATGTGTATAAGAGACAGAAATTGTTCTTGACATATTAAAGTTTCGTTCTAAAGAAAACCCTGTTAACTGAACTTTATTTTTCTTGATTTTTAAAGTCCAATTGCACGTTTATAGTGAGACAAAGATCCTTAATCGTGATATTTAACACCTACATTTTTCACTGGCCAATAAAATTTCATTTTTCGTAGGATAGCCAGGTAAAATCTAATGAATTATTCATAATCATCCTTAGAATATATGCATGCGCTATTTTCAAGTCTGTGTCTAGGTCTGTATTTCTCGGTGGGACCTA
>NW_022732104.1:105908-111776 GCF_011630105.1 Anneissia japonica
CTCCTCCCCTTCCCCCCCCCCCCCCCTCACCTTTTTGGACATCACTGGATCCGCCCCTGAAATACAATACAGTACTAAATAGTTACGAACACACTACATCTGAAATAATGCATGTTGTCACCAAAAGACATAATATAAATAATTTTTCTGTGATTAAATAATTGAATTCTGTGATTAAATAATTGAATGTTTACTACAATTAAATCCTTAGTTCTTTTCTTAAAATGTGTTGTATTTTTCATCAATTTGCGTCCGTTTGGTTCCATCATTAAGGATTTTAGTTCGGAAGACCTGCCAATTTGTTTGCTTAGGAAGTATGAGAAGATATCCCTACGCTTCATTAAAGCTGAATTGGATCATCATTTTTTACACAATTGTAAAACGTTCGGCGTTTTCCCAAAATTCAAATAATTGAATATCCTATTTAATTTTATTTTACAGAATAAAATACTTCATAACAGCAGGAACCAATAACCAATCAAAGCAAACAAATTCATATTATAAAAAAATGAATACAAAGTTAAGTCACAATACAATGATTTGCGATAGGCGAAGCCTTTCACGCGAAGGATACATCCATCATAGATGATCATCCGCCCTGCAATATCATAGGCCTAAAAAACAATTCGTTTGCATGTCGGAAAAAATCTACAGTATTTGAGTGCATAATGTGCTTCAAATCGCATGTATAAAACGTGTGTCTTAACGAGTGTGCAAGTTTTTGAGATAACTGATGCGTTGTGAGTAAATAAAGTTAAATGGCAATGTATTGTTGTTGCAAAATAAATGCTCAGAAATCTATGATGTCCTGCGTTTGACAACATTCTCTTAGGACTGAAACACAGAAAACAATAGTTGAACATGTTTGCTCTCTAACATTTTTCTGTGATCAATATTCCCTTGATACGAACCAAGGTTTTGGCACCATATATAAAATATATTTAAATTGTTAAAATATCGTATCTAAGTTTATGTTGTGGCATTAAATGTACTAGGTTCGTGCGATAAAGAAGTAGCGAACGACTAGGTATACTCCCCAGGGAGCAGAGAATGTTGCATTTTGTGCTGGTTTGCCATTGTATGTTATCCAGTGACAGGGGGTAATCTCGCACCTTTGATCATTGACTTTGAAATTGGCGCTTTATATATTTGGATAATTATTAATCAAACTAGCATGAGTTTCTTAGTCTTACGGAGCTTACACAGAGGAGTTTTATTAGTAGGCTTATCAATCATACTTTAATATTAATGAAAAAACTATTAAATAGTATTTTGTATTTTCAGACTGACAGTAAATGTAAATATAAATGTATAAATGTAATAAATTTCAGAATCTACTATCAATCACTTGTTTTTTCTTGCATTGATTCAAATACAACGTTCACACAAAGGCTGAATCCAGAGGCAGCGAGAGTGAATAGAGCGTCGTGTGTCGTTCTACCAAAATGGTAAACTACCGTATGCCCCATCAGAATGTACAGCGGCTGATCATTCAGGCTGATACAGACTTGAAAATAACGCATGCGCAAAATATTTCTATAGGGATGGTTATGAATAATTCATTAGATTTTACCAAACTTAACTACGAAAAAAAAAATGCTGGCCAATGTATACTAATTTTTAAAGATGGGAAGGCACAATGCATATGGGCTCTCTACAGTATTGAATAGTTCGCTGGTATTCGTTACAGACAGTGGCGGCGCCAGCGGGGTGGCAGGTGGGCTTAAGCCCCCCCACCGGACAGGTCAGGCCCCCCCCTCCCCGCCGGACAGAGCTCGTCGGGCAGTCAGACCATAAAACATAAAAATAGGCCAACAACAAGCCAACACATGTCTGTCACTGTCTGAGAGTGCTATTTTCGCATCTCATTTGGGAGGGGGATCCCCCTCCCAACCCCTTCTCCCAGCTCGAGCCTACGAGCTCAAGTCCCCCTGTCGGACAACTTAGCCTCCCGCAGAAAATATATCGCCGTGGCTAAAGATACGGTACTGTATTTTTACTTCGTTTTGCTAAAGGTACGGTAAATGGCATTACGTCACCATCACCCAATGAAATGCCAGAATGTGCGTGACGTCATTTTTTGAAGACTGGCATTGCATATCACCTGCTATGAGCGGTGGAAGGAGAACGATCATGTACAGTACTGGGAAATTAGAACATCGAAAGTACAATATTGTTTGACTTTACTGTCATCGTTAAATAGGCTTATGGTTCCACTTTATAGTAAAAGTAGGCCTGTATGAATTCTCTTGTTTACAGTATATTCATTTTTTTATTGCAAGTGTTGACATATAAATCGATTACCAAAGACTAGCAGTAGTGTGTATACATGTGCCTTGGCCTAAGTCCTGAGGATGATGCCTTGCTTGATAAGGCTATATAAATGACATGACTCTTATTATTGAGTGGTACGCCTATTTTTCTATGACAGTATTATAAGAATATACTGTTCTCGATCTTTGCCTATAGCTAATCATCTGCTAATCAAGTACATTTTTTCGCTAGTCACACACTACTCACCTGTGACATGACAAGCACTAAAAACTGAATATACTAAACAAGAAGATTCATAAGGCCTCTGTAAGAAAGGGGGGATATTATGTCTCCACCTAATGTGCTGTTATAGTGGTTCGGATAACGGTAGAATGACAGACTGTACACAACTGTTCCAGGTTGACACAATGGTAGTTTATTATTGCAGATGAGATTAACACTTTATCATGTGAGCGTATTTGCTCAAAGCCAGTATATCAATTCAGTAGATGAGTGATATTGAAATGAGTTCACGTAGGATAGTAGCGTACTGTACTGCGTAATGCGGTGCGTGGCGTCGGTTACACTATACTGTAGTAGCTAAGTGGTGGTAGTGTATGGTAATGTGTGTGTGTGTTCATTTATCACTGTAATAAACCAGAAACAATAAAATAGTAATAAACAATATAACATAGTAATAAAGGCATAATAAATAGGCCTAGCATATGAATCTTTAACTTAATAGCATATGAAATAGTAACAGTATGTACTCTCCTGAGCAATAGTCGTCTCAGGTAGGCCTAATAAACAAGTACCGTATGAGTCACGTGACCTAAACTTGTCAAACGAGGGAACCCCTCGCTGTACGAATCAGCGTGAACGGCAGCCTGAACAACGTCAGTTGGCCTAGGTAAAGGTCTAAACTTTAAAGCCTATTAACACCTAATTAGACAAAATATGTTCACAACAGTAAGGTTATGCAAGTCAAGATATATTACTAAAACAAACAATATGGTTCATAATAATTACAACATACCGAAACACTGGTAATTAAGGTTTTATATAGAAGTTGGAACGCTGGATTGCCTCATTTTACAGACAAGTTGCGAACAAGTTCGCTGACGCGCGTGCGCTGCCCGTTGCAGCGCAACGAACGATGAGGGCTCAGTCACTAAATAGATACTTTGCAACAGCCGCCCCTAAATTTAGGTACTAAATTTAAATAACACTGTAAACATGCTAATTAAATAGCAACAACTTGGGAACTCTGTTACTGCAACTCTGGCAGTTTAATCAACTTTACGACGGGGCGAACATAGTGTTTGCCATTGACATTGACTTCAGCAGATCGCACTCTACCATCCTCCCCAGGAAATACTTTAGTCACCCTTCCAACTGACCACTGCCCCCTCGGAAGGTTATGATCTATAATAAGCACTACTGCTTCACTGTGGAGATTCTCAGTCTCCTTCCACCATTTCTGTCTTATCTGTTGTGCCGGAAGGTAATGACGGATGAACTGACGCCAGAAATGGTCCATCAATACCTGACTGTGTTTCCATCGTTTCTTTGTCAGCAAGTCATTTTCGGTATACACTACTTGAGGCATGGTCGGGTCCAGCCGCCCCATTAACAGAACATTTGGCGTGACCGGGTTTACATCTCTTGGATCTGTTGATGTGTAGCCTAGCGGTCTGGAATTAAGAATTCCCTCAACTTCGACAAGAAGCGTCAATAGTACTGGTTCAGCAACCAATTGTTCGCCAATTGCTACCTTTAGAGCGGTCTTAACACTTCTAACTGCTCTCTCCCACAGTCCTCCGAAATGTGGAGCGTTTGGGGGATTGAAATGGAACTCCACCATGTATGGCCGAAGTTCTTCTCGAAGATTAGCAGTCATCAGATCGAAGGCGGCTCTGAGTTCCTTATCCCCACTTTTGAAATTGGTACCACAATCACTATATATCTTAGCCGGTTGGCCTCTCCGGGAAATAAACCTACGTAGGGATAACAGAAAGGCATCTGTGTCCATGCTCTCCAATAGCTCCAAGTGGGCGGCACCAACAGTCATGCACTTGTAGACTATTCCCCACCTCTTCTCCGTTCTCCTTCCAACCTTTATGTGCATAGGTCCGAAACAATCAATTCCAGTGCAATGGAAAACTGGTTTAAATAGTTGTAGCCGTGCGGCCGGCAGGTCTCTCATCTGGGGATTGAATGGATTTGCACGCCAACGTTGACACTCTTGACACTGCCTCTGTTGTCCTTTGACAACTTCTCTGCCTCTGAGAATCCAGTATCTCCTTCTCAACTCTGCCAAAACTCGTTCTGGTCCGGGGTGAAGCAACTTAATATCGGCATGTCGCATAAGTAGTTTTATGATATGGTGTTTAGGATCAAGAATTATTGGGTGTTTCATTTGCTCCTGAATGGCATTTGCTTCTCGCAATCTTCCGCCTACTCTCAGAAGACCAGTATCCTTGTCCCATTCTGGACTCAATTGCTTCAGACGACTTCCTGTAGGTAATAAGGATCCAGCCTTTAAGGCTCTAACCTCTTCTGGGAAACAGCATAGTTGTACCATTTTCCAGGCTTCGTTCTCTAGTTGTTGAGGGGCCGCCCCATTAAACCTCTGACCAAGGTAGAGTATAAGTGCTTCAAAGTCCTTTAACTCGTCTATCTCACTATCTGCAACATTGATACCGACTAACCCACTGAAAACACTTTTCTTGATTTCAGCATCACATTTAGGGCAATCTTGGAGATTGGGCATCACTGGCCAATGCTCTCTAGCTTGAGTTAGGAAAGATGGGCCATACTGCCATCTTTGGTTGCTTGAATATCTCGTAAGGACATGCCTCTAGTGATATCATCTGCCACATTCTCTGCTGTAGGCACATAGTGCCAGTCCATCCCATCAGTTAAGTGCAAAATCTCTGCAACTCTAGTTCCAACGAAAACCTTGAACCTACAGGTTTCTGATGTGATCCATGAAAGTACTGTAGTTGAGTCGCTCCATAGATGCTTCCCGCTTACAGGAATTGTCAAGGTGTTTACAAGAAAGTCGATAAGTTTTGCTCCAATCAGTGCAGCACATAGCTCTAATCTTGGCATGCTTAATTGCTTTCGTGGGGCTACCTTGGATTTTGCAATCACAAATGCCGTCTCTACCTTACCATCACGCTCTCCACGAAGATAGCTGACTGCTCCATAGGCTTTTTCGGATGAATCACAGAACACGTGTAACTGGTATGTGGAATCCTTCAATTTGATGTAATGTCTTGGTAAGCTAACTTGGCTAATGAATATTAGTTCTTGTTCCCATTGAGTCCAGCTAGCTCGAAGTTCGGAATTTGATATTTCTTCATTCCACTCAATTTTGTCTAGACTTCACAAGGATTGTACTATCAGCTTGCCTCTAACAAGAAAGGGAACTAAAAAGCCAATAGGGTCATATTGTCGTGCTAATGTACGGTATATATAACGCATGGTGATAGCCTCTTGATGGTCATGGTTTTGTCGGTACGTCAGAAGGTCAGATCCTGTATCCCAGCGCATACCCAACATGGGTTCTGCTTCGGTAACATCTTGTTTGAACTCTAGTATGCTGTTCTC
>NW_022732104.1:113197-117562 GCF_011630105.1 Anneissia japonica
ATATGTTCACAACAGTAAGGTTATGCAAGTCAAGATATATTACTAAAACAAACAATATGGTTCATAATAATTACAACATACCGAAACACTGGTAATTAAGGTTTTATATAGAAGTTGGAACGCTGGATTGCCTCATTTTACAGACAAGTTGCGAACAAGTTCGCTAACGCGCGTGCGCTGCCCGTTGCAGCGCGACGAACGATGAGGGCTCAGTCACTAAATAGATACTTTGCAACAGCCTCCTAGCATTTTATATACCGTAGTACTGTTTTATGGTCTGCATCAAAATTATTGGAAAAAAATTGACTCAATAGTAATATTAAATCACGAAGGGAAAACTCATTCTCTCGATCTAGGCCTAGATTCTGTTCCATAACAGTGACGAAATCTAGCCCTACGAAAAGTTTTGTGCATTCAAATTGTATGAATATTTTGGTGGGATTGTAAAGCATGGTATTATTTCGAGCTTCTTGGACTAAAACTTGGGATGTAGGGAAGTTCAGACAATATGATCACGGAGGAACTAGGCTAAGTTTATGAATGATATAGGTACTCAGATCAATGTCACCAGAGGAGCTGCCGCGAAAAGCAGAATCCAAGCAAGGCCGAGCAGGCCTTGATTGCTTAGATTTTTCGCCAAGCGCAGAATTTAAGCAAGGCCTAGAGGCATGCCAAGAGTTTGGTAGAATCAGTCCTTGTTTGATAATGGTTATACATAGGTAAATGAAACTCTTTACTAAGTGGAACCTTAAGCCTATTTATCGATAACAGTACTATTAAGTCAAACAATATTGTACTTTTGATGTCCTAATTTCCCAGTAGGCCTACTGTACATCGTTCTCGTTTCACCGCTCATCGCGGGTGATCTGCATGCAATGCAATGCCAGTCTTGAAAAATGACGTCACGCACATTCTGGCACTTCATTGGGTGATGGTGACGTAATTCCATTTACCGTACCTTTAGCAAATTGAAGTAGAAATACGGTACCGTATCTCTAGCCACGGCGAAAATATATCCTAGAGCCGCCATTGGTGACAGAAGAAACATAAACGTACGATAAACATTAAGACATCCTACCACTTAAAGTTACATATTCTCATCTTTAAAGAATGTAGGCTATTAGACAACACCCGCAGTTCCATGGTCAACACATCACACGTGCTACTATGAATCACTTCTTTATGTATATCGTGGTTAAAACCATCTTTAGTAACTGTTTGAATTCGGGCAAACTGTATTTGAAATTTGAACAATTGAATCCGGAGATAGGGATACCACATGGCATAGTAAGTATAGTATATATCAAACTGAACTTGAACTTTGCTCTTTAATAACTATCATACCTATTACCTTTATCACACGAGCAATGCCTTTCCACAAACACGAAACGACAACAGTACAAGTCAAAGGCTGTCATTTCGGATAACAGAGGCTGGTGTGAATTCATAAGCTAGTTAAATCTGAGTATTATGTCAGGTAATACCAGATTCATACTCGTAAAACATTATTTAAAGACGAAAGGTGAACCAGTTGCCGCAAGCTGGATATAGTTATTCCGAGCCTTAGATCGCTAAACATGCGCATTTTATAGACGGCAGTGAGCCAGCTTCCTGTTTCTTGCGTCTACCTCAATGTCAGTAATTGGACAACGAAGGAGTTACCGTTTCAGAGCGCGCGACCAATGGGAAAACTGCCATTTTTTGATGGATAATTACTTGAATGATCTACACACAGGGGAACATCTACAAGTTACGATTGGTTCGTAGCTGCTGATAACCAACATTTTACAAACCTAAATTTGAAATTGTCTGTTTCGTGTGGGAGTGTACCATTAGAATAATGAATAATTTCTTTTTATAGATATCAAACTCGGTGATATGTCACCATACGCGGCTCCTACGACTATATTAACTATTTGGCCGAATCGAAATAATACCTAAATGCTCAAACGGGATATGTGAGTGGATTAATACACACGACTTCTGCGGAAAAGAATAAGTAGTGCAATTGAACACCAATTGAGCCTCAATCACATCCGTTAAAAAATACATTCAGACTTTTGCAGCATATGCGATTGTTCCGAACTGATATAATGAAATATTTCGGAACTTTGCGTTACACATCTATTCTCGTTCGCAGTTTTTACATTTTCATGTTCGTTGGGAGTTCGTTCTCTGAATTTGGTAAGTTATCTGTTACCTAATATATGTAGCTAAACCATATTTATAGCTTATAGGCCTACCTTTCAGCTGGGGAAATGTGTTACGTAGGCCTATTCCAACATTATTAAATTTTTCGGTTGTCATATTTGTAATTTGTTTAAATATGAAAACTTACCTTAAATCTGTAAAATTTTGAATACTACTGCTACATGCTGTGGTCTAGCTACCGTAGTTAAACATTCGACTACCCAGCGTTTTGCTTACATCTTAAAAAGCCGTTTATTCGGTGGGTCATATTTCGTCTACAATAGCATTACCATTACAGAACAAAAGTCAAACAAAACTTGTCAACTCAGGGATGTTAGCAATCTACCCATATGATTATCCAATGCATGCATACGATTATCCAATGTTTGAAATTAATGTGCAAATTTAATTTCTGTATTTACACAGGTAATGTGACTCCTTCGGTAAACGGAGTAAACAAATATGCGACCCACTGATAGTGTGCATGACATGCATTCGCTTTCCATGTAAACCAGGGCTTATTCAGAGCAATGATTTAGGCCACTTGAATGTAAGGTGTAAATCTATTTTTACCAAAAATTATCATCACCATTACCCTTACTTTCCCGTTGGTATCCTGGCCATTATTACCTTCAATGACACCTTGCATGGTAAATGTAATATCTACAAACGGTACCTTACGCCATAATTATATAGGCCTAGGCTTATATTTAGCCGTGTATTTTGGTAAAATTTTTAGATAAGCAGATATAATAGGTTTATTTACCGGCGGCGTTAACTTTTTATTATCGCTTTGTGTTTGTGTATAGAATCGTTTAATAGCGTTGTAAAATCTCATCGGTGTGTATAATAGGTTACCTGAAGTTGTTACCCAGGATGATCAATGTTGTTCTCGCAATGTCGTAGTGCATAAGGCAATCATTATGTATTCCTTTAGTTCATTGAGTCATATATGGCGGATTTAGCATCCCGGCAACCTTGTATCAATTTATGTGCTTCCTAGTTATAATCTTTCCCTACACTATAGACCTAGTATATCCCTCTGGTCACACAAACACGTTGCGTTTCGTTCGTATTATTGACATTTCCAAGGTATCAGTCAAACTTTAAACCTGACCAATCAGAAAAGTGCCATGAATATGCGCTTGTCCCTCCACCACACGTGTCTATGTATGTGTACGCTGTCCTTTGTAGTTGTAGCAACAGTATATCCGGGGTGGGGTGGGGGGGGGGGGTTGGCGTAAGACAAAGGTCCTTGCAAAAGCCAGAAGAGAAAACATGATGAGTCCTACAATTAAAAATTCCCTCACTAAAATAGATTCCGACACTGCTTCCTCCATTTTGTATCCCATCTGGATTCAGGATACATGACACTGGCTATCTCCTTTTTTATTTATTTATTATCTTGGTCTGTACAAATATCTATGTATAGCCCTTATAGGCCTACTAACAAGTGGATTGCTTATTGATATCAAGAGTTTAGACTTTCCAGGAATTCTAGTTCACTATTTGCATATGGTAGGCCTATGCTTCGCACTTAACATCTGCTTTCATTTGATACTTTCAGTGGCAACGTATTTGGAATAATATAACGTAGGTCTACCGACTCATAATATATTGCCACAATACAAATTGCTCATCCCAAGGAGGAACTAAGTGGCCTACCCCCTTGTTTATGCTCATCAATTATTTACGTTTTGATTTTCGGCCTCACTTCATAAATAGGGGCATATTTACAAGAGACGGTGTTTTTGGATTCCATCTCGTTATTTACCATAAAAAGCGGCTAGTGTGGATGACGGTAAGTTATTCATTCCAAAATCAAAACGTTCCATCTGCTGTCATAGAATCATTCCGACTTTCATCTTCACCTTGATTAACAACTGCTTCCTCAATATGCCTTTGGCTGTAATCTAAGGACTGAGATGTTTGTTTCTGAAGTGGTACTCGGAATGGATAGGGGCTTGATGTTTTGTAACATCAAACATCCGATGTCCTTCAGCTGTATATATTAAGTATGATTGGGATGTCCCTAATGGGTACCACCTTTGCGGTGGGTCTCGAGAGTTAAAAAACTGGGGAAATAACCATGGTACCATGACAAAGATCTAATGGCAAGTCGAAATAATGCAGGTTTTCTCCATTAAAGTGTTCCTGAAGTCTATACATGGTATT
>NW_022732104.1:117642-122770 GCF_011630105.1 Anneissia japonica
ATAATTAAAACGGAACAGTAGAGAAAATCCGATCAGAATGACAAAATAAACTAAGCATCCACTGGAAGGAATCCCAATATCTGCAGACGGATCTGTTTCGGCCTTCCAGGCCTCATCGGTGCAGCTAGGGTATAGACCCAAACGAAACGTTCGACCAGCTTAGGTAGGGCCCAAACTAGTCCCACGACCACTAATGATTACAGAGCCAAACCAAGGCAAAAATGTTTGGATGTGCTTCAATGCCAGTTACACCATCATTATCATTCAGTGCCCTACTATTAATCGATTAGAAAACCTGCCGATTAAATTGTAGAAAATAAAATGGTATTTATCAGTTACATAGACGTTATCTTAATTTTTTATAATCATTAGGTTAATATGGTAAACATTGTTTTCTTACAGAAATTTTCATTAAAATTTTTTTAAACTAGAAATTGTATGTGAAAAGTATGATGTTTTAGGTTTTTTCCCCTATTATTTTTGTTTTAGTTGTTTATTTTTTCGAATTCTTGGGTGCTACGTTCTTCGTTGAGCGTTATATGAATGCTCTGAAATAATACTAATAATAATAAAAATATTGAAAATATTATCGTCTTTATTATTAATAAGATTAATAATATAGTAACAATATCAATAACAAAATAACAAAAACAGTAGAATTAGCAAAAATAATAGTAGTAATAATAATAATATCAAAATTAACAATACAAATTCTAATAATAGTAATAATAATAACAATAATAATAATAATAATAATAATAATAATAATAATAATAATAATAATAATAAAAGGTCAAATGATATTAATCTTAATAATATATAATATGCTAAAGTAAAGAAAATAATAATAATAATAATAATAATAATAATAATAAACTAGACCAAAACTTATACCAATATGCAATTTAATTTCTTCTGACCACATGATATTTCCTTTTCCGCTTCCTTGATTGGTTTGTGATTTAATGCCCTTCCTCAAGTATTGTCCAGAAATTGGAAAAATTCCAACCAATAGCCAGTTTGCATAGGAGTATATTTTTTCTTACACCACAATTTTTTTGTGTGGTATAATACGTATCTCGAACAGCTTCCGATGGTAAGTTGAAACCAGGAAATTAGTCATATGTATTTTATTAAAATTCTAATTACTAGAAAGTCTACATCGTACTTTGAATGAAGGATCAATTCCTCTCTGCACTACCTGCATGTTTTTACTTTTACATTTCACATGAGCGACATGAGATAGCAACTCCTGAATAGCTTTTGTGGTGAAAACATTCAGTGATTTCAGGCATAATTGGCCTCTGTTTACTGATGGCTTTTCAGCAAAAATAACTATGAAAGAAAACCATATTATTATTATTTTTATTATTATTATTATTATTATTATTATTATTATTATTATTATTATTATTATTATTATTATTATTATTATTATTATTATTATTATCATTATTGTTATTACTATTATCATCATCAAACTATTTTCAATTTTTAAAATGTTTCTAAATTGTTTCCACATCATTCCAACACGCGCATATCAATAATATTAATATAATTATTATAATGATTGTTGTGGTTGTTGTTACTGCTGTTAATACAGTATTATCATAGTTTTAGGCGAACAGTTTCTACGCAGTTAATGGGTATCTCGTGAAACAAAATAAAATGATTTTAGACAGATTAATATTTAAGAAACTTGCGGTAGGCCTATGTGCCTGTATACCTGTGTACCAATGGTAAATTATGAAAAAACCGTAAAGAATACGGGTTGTGGGTAAATTGACCCCTAACTGCCGTATGTCTGTACGATAGTTATATTTTCCTTATGAAGCAGATTTCAACACGTAACCGATAACGGCAGCTAGCTCAATATCGTCTTGATTAACTAATTAATTGACTAATTGAGTGCCAATTGAAAAGGATGTATAGTAAAGCAAAACTGCAGTACGGTTTAGAGTTTAGCAATTTTATAATTTATTTTGAAAGTGTCTTTTCGGAGACCCTAAATTTGTCATCAATGCCGTAGCCGGCTTTTGGGACAGTTGGGACAGTCCCACATAATTTTTCTATTGGGTCCACAAAGAATGGGTCCACATTTTAAAAAATGGGTCCAACTTATGTAATTTTATACATGAAAAATGTCTACTTTTTGAAAAATAGGTCCAGATTTCTCATATTTAGCTTAAAATGGGTAACATTTAAGAAAATAGGTGCAGATTTTTTATATTTTTTCGTTCAATGGGTCCACATTGTTTGAATTTACACGTAAAGCGGGTTCATTCTAATATTTTCCCGCACTTTTTTGAAAATCGTGGCTACGGCATTGGTCCTCATTGGACATTTTGTGGAGATTTGCTGATACTGTACTATATAACCATGGAGAAAATATTTCTCACTGCTATTTAACTAATTAAGCAGAACCACAAGGGATGCAAAACTGTCAAATTTTTGCCTTTCACCACTAAAATAATTATGGTCATATAATGTTTTTCAAGGACTTTTTTGCCGCTTTCTTAACCTTATAGTTCGAGGAGCAGTCGTCTATAGACCCTTGATATTATCAAGGTCGGGGGTGTTAGCTGGGGGAAGGGTTTCGGCCGCACCCCCTCCCCACTCTCCAAGAAGGCAAACAAGTTCCGCTAGGGTATGCAGGCCTACCAGAATGCTACAATTAAACATTTGCGAGCAGCAAGTACAACTCGAAGCCAATAAAACTACAATTATAAACCTATGATATGCCTAGTCGTACAACAAAGTAAAAACTCATTTTCTACCCCAAATACACTACAGTAATTCGAAAGAAATACAGTGTAGGCCCTATTCTTTTCCCTATTGTTTACGTGCCGGCGCTAATGTGCCCTCATACCCGTACAGCCGTCGTTTCTTTGGGGATTCTTTCCACTAGACGAATTCCCCCAAAATGTGATTTTTTTTTTTCATTACACGCATGGGCATTTCAATAATTAAGTAATTAATTAGTAATGGTTTACTAATAATTAATTAATAATACTTTACTGCTCTTGATTATGACTATGAGCAAAAATTTATGATTTGGGGACTGCATAAAACTTTGTGCCAGTGGATTGCGACATAAAACGGACTCTGGTATCACACAGGAGAACAATGTGCAATAAACACTAGAAACTTTATCAAGCTCTTATTATTATTCTTAAGCTTTGACGAAAACTTGGTTAATGAGATAATAAAAAGCACTTAATGAGATATAGATTTTAGTGAATATTTAAAAACCTGGGCAAAAATATGGAGGGGCAGATTGTTGGAATTGAATAATTAAATTTCATTGACGTTTGCCTTAAACTCTGTCCGAGCAAAAACGAATCAATTCTTTCGAACAGTACTGGGTAAAAGTAAAGTCGAAGCAACAGCCTGATGTGAATTAATGGGTTTTAAATTATTTTAAAAATACATCAAATGGCGCCGACGTTATTATTTTGTTAATTGCTGTGTAATCTTTATCAATAATATCAATAACACATGCAACAGTAATAATAATAAAAAAAAACATTTTTTGTTCTTTTGATTGAACGTTTTAAACTTTATTTAATAATTTGTTTTATATAATATGATAAAAATGTAATCAATGTGTAACAATAAATTAAGTTACAGATGAACAAAGTATTATCTTAATTACAATATATTACGCTTATTTTGCCAAATCACGATACAAACAATTGTACAAAAAAGACATTAAAATACATTACAAAACGCTACAAACATCGGAGCGGCTGGGGAATTTTCCCCCACACCCCACCGGGGGCTTCGTGGCCCCAAGCCTCAGCTCCTGGCTTTCGTCCCCTTAGCTACGCCACTGATCACTGACTTAAGATAAACAAACTTTTTTTTATAAGCTTTGTTTTTATTTATTTATGTAATTTTTAAATAAAAATTGTGAACCCGATATATTCAATCATTTTCTTAATCAAAGAAATTTCACACTTTTGAACCCATATTCGTTTCACTCAATTGTCTTGCATTACTATTTGTTTATTAACAATATAATAATAATAATAATAATAATAATAATAATAATAATAATAATAATATGTTAGACTTATATAGAGCTTACTAAATACTTTCCGAGACGCTAGGGGCTCAATGGGCTGGAGCTTATCCCCAGTTTCTGTAGTGTGAAGCGGATGAGAGTTGTACTCCCCCTGGGACGGGACACTAGTCCCCAGCAGTTTGCTGGTACCCATTGATACAGCTGGGTGGAATGAAGCAATGTAGCTAAAGGTGCCCAAGGACACAAGCGAATCTGCACTCGAAACCCCGACCTTATGATTGAAAGTCCGAACCTCAACCGCTGCGCCAAACTGCCGCTATATAGCGCTTAATGCCATTTTAATTATTAATTTACAGTATTATAATGTGCAGATTCAAAAGCGCTGGGAATTATTTATACAGCTGTTTTATATTTAGTATTCTTGAGAGGCAGGGAGGACTGCGGAAATTTAGTTTACAGATTATTCTCAAGCTCTTTTCTATTGTAAATAAAGACGATTCCTGTTTTAACATCATTAGCAACATATCCGAAGCTGAAAGTCCTGGTCTGACCTGCAGACAAGATGACGTGATACAGATAATCGTGGCCTACCGTAGCTGTAATTGCAAGCTAAAGTTTATCAAAATTAGGTCGACTCAATTAATCACTAAATAAGGCCTACCTATCCCAACCAAATGTTTACAACGATCTTAAAGACCGGAATATATCCACGCCCATGTGAATTCCACGAAGTAGGCCAAGTAATACAAATATGGTAGTATATCTAACTTAAAATGTTGAAAATTCTTTATATTTTAACAGCTGTATTTGTATATAATAATATAAATAAATAGATAAATAAATAAATAAATATCATATTATGATAATTTAAGTTAGGCATATAAAAATATACATTTGCATAATATGCATATACATACAAATATACACATACATAGGCCTACATATATACATATACATAAAATGTATAATGTATATATATATGTATATTATATATATATATATATGTATTATATATCATGTATAAATTATATATAGGCCTATATATAATATATATATATATATATAATGTTGAAAAGTCTTTATATTTTAACAGCTGTATTT
>NW_022732104.1:123092-127612 GCF_011630105.1 Anneissia japonica
AGATGTGTATAAGAGATATATTTAGGCTATACTAGGCCTATTTAAATAGGCGAAGAAATTTGTCGTTAAACTTAATTTACATTTTATTATTATTATCTTGTTTTTAAGAGAGCATACATAAGTTACTATCAACATTTTTCTAACATTATACCTAATATTGTAATGTTTGCGGGGTACATATTTGTATAATTTATTGTAATTCAATCAATAAGATCTAAACCGGGATATGTCACTTAACTAATTACGCTAGGTCGTAGGAACATTTATTGCGGATATTAGATCCAACACCTTCTAAAGACAATTTAATTTGGCGGGTTGCAGGTAGTTCATATAGCACCCCTCAACACAGTGTACCTCAAGATTTATGTATATGTTATTGTTAATATAAATTAATGTTATTTATGTGTATGTTAATCTAATTCGGAACAGTTTATATAAACGGTTTTAATTCTATTATCGAGTACACGCATTGCTCTTTTTTTTAGCAAACCATGGGCTCATTTTCTACAATTATATCTGTAGAAAGGCAAAATTGAATACCTAGAAAACAATATCTGACAGTTCACGATTCCGTATATTGTAAATCAAAGCACCATGCCAATCCTGAATGATCTTTATTTCCAATGATCATGAGCTGCTACGTGATGACAGCTAGATTAACTTGCCGATTACTTAATCTATTAGCTCATGTTTAGTACGGTATTATTAACTGAGAATAAAGAATTTATATAAAAAAAAAGTGGCCTATTATTTTGCCTTGTATTGCATTATGATGATTGAGTGAATTATTTGTAGAAATTGAAAGATTATACTGGCAACATCCTCATACTAGCGACATACAATCCCGCGTGTGGTGATTGTTGCTGTAGTAAACTTTTATAGCGAACCAAGAGTACCCATTCTATAAATATTGCATTTTTAGCCCTTGGATCTGAATTCCGGATGAAGTGATATTGTTTCTGCACGTGGGGTTGCAATATAAATGTCAACTGCCCTTATTTATGATGTGTTTAAGTCTTCAATTTGCATCGCTTTGCATTTAGCATGTAAAGTAAGTCAATATGGTTAGCACTGTGCTGTGAATAAACGCAAAGGGGACAGGTGCCAGAGAGAGGTTGTCTGTGTATACTGTTCACATGTAACATACACAGTGTATGTAACGATGACATACAATTAAACTAAACATTTTACAGTCACAGTGTTATGTTTAGTTTGTGAGATTTTAATTATACTCCACTGAGATACCACACGCGACATCCACCACAAATAGAAGAGGGACTCATATTAGTACGTTAAGTCATAAATTACGAGTTTCATGTTATTTGCACTTTGCCTACCGCCATTAACTGAGAGGATATAGCTATATTTATTTTAAATATTTATTCCCCGGGACATTCTTTAAAATTTAAAATATTGATTAATTATTAAATATATAATACATCAATATGTAATGAGAAAATTATCAAAACAACTCGCTGATTTACTAGATATTTTGTCAAGAAGAAAGTTAGTGTAAGAATTTGAACAATATAGGAAGGATATTGTTCTGGGCAAAGAAACTTTCGAAAATGAACGCTTAGACCTATTTATAAAGCAATTCTAATATTAAATTCTATCATTTAAGAATGTAGTTTTAACTTGCAGCGAGTATATTTTCAAAAGAACATTACATGTATTGTATGTAAAAGGCCGATCTTATAGTTTATTAATATAAGGGGCTATTGTTATAATTTTCATTATTGATATTATTGTCATTATCATTATTATTATATCACTTGAAGTACGGTAGTCAATCATAATAATGATAATAATAATGATGATGATAATAGGAATGATGTTTTCCCTACCTGACGTGTTATACTGACAGATCAGTACGTTCCCAAATACTTGGTGAAAATACCACAAGTTATATTACCTCCAGAACTATTATAGTCTGATACCCAAACACTAGACCACCGATCATTGGAACAGCATTGCAGTACCTGCTTCTACTTGTTTTTAATTCCTGCAGTGGTATAAATCAGTGAATTCTTATATTGAAAACCAATTTACATGCGTAATACATCTACATTTTCATTACTTATATCAAAACCAATTTGTTTATGATAAAAGTCAAATTTGTCAGTCCTTTGAAGTCCAACCCGATCCTAGCAACACTTGGCTTGGCAACTCAAGTCTCCAAGACATTGCCAGGAACTTTGCTGTGTGGTATCATAATAAACAAAAAAGCTTCATGCCGGTAAAACGGTGTAAGCTCATGTTTGCAGTTGATTTCACGAATACTGTAGACTTACTTGTAAAAGTATGTCGATAATATTTAACTTTTTTTTACCCGATCTGAGTACATTGCATTGGTAAAATGTCACAAGCAATTTTCATCTAGGGTTGCAATGGTTGGTGACAGCGAACTTAGATTATGTTCATGGTCTGTAGTCTTGGCATCAATCCGGCTACGGAAAACAACTGCAGGAAGTAACAAAGTACATTCAATGAACAGATGAAAAATATGAATGGAAAATTTAGCTTATTAGGACGCTTCCGATTGTTATCTCACCAAGAGAGTGCACTTTTTTGCAGTGGACACTGTCGGTTGTGGATGAGATATTCGAAAACCTACAGACAATGCTGTAGCAAGGATTTTCAAACTGTGTGGGACAATATCAGGGTGGACCCACTTTGCGTAAATTCAAACTATGTGGACCAATTTTCATAAACGTCGTCCCATTCTACACAAAAACATGAATCTGAACCTATTTTCTTAACAAGTGATCCATTTTACGTAAAATATAAGAAATCTGGACCCATTTTCTTAAAACTTTACCCATTTTACACAAAATATGAGAAATCTAGACCCATTTTAAAAATGTGGACCCATTCTTTGTGGACACAATAGAAAGATTGTGTGGAACTGTCCCAACTGTCCCCATAGCTAGCTACGACATTGCTTACAGAAAGTTCAGGTATTCACAACTTAATTTTATTCAAGACTAAAATTTTGTCCACTACAATTCTGGGTGCATTAAGAAGTAATCTGCGTTTTTTACCTATTTTAATACATCGTTGTAAATCATGTCTGGTAATAAAAATACCGTGTTTACTAAGCAGAGTGTACCACATTTGTTCAACAGAGTCTCTAATAGCCTAAACATGTACATAACAAACGATCAACTTTCCCTCCGGGTAATGCGACATAGCTACGTGACGTTTTGAGGTATAAACCCATAGCTTTAAAAGCTACAGGACGAAAGTGTAACCGCATACAAACGTATGCATTGCAAAATGTTTTGAGCCTTTGCCAAAGGAATGTGTATTTAATTGTGATTGTCTTCCTAGTTTACTGAATAGGGCACATGTGAAGATATGCCCACGTGTGTTTCGAAACATATAATATTATACTGCGTAAGGGTAATAACAACTCAGATACGTAAAATGTGGACTTTAGAAACATTAAAATTTATTGAAACGAATATTTCGACCACTCCTCTTTGTCAACACTTGACATAATATTATATATATATAATATATATATGCCTATATATATATATATATATATATAATTAACAAATAGATAAATAATAATAGTGCAAATATTTGCCTAAATTTAATAGCATTTCACACGGCTATAAGCTTTCTTTGTGTGTGCGTCTGTGTGTGTTTCCGAATTTTTTGTATGCATTATTTTAATATATCAATATACTATTATTCTGATCTTTATGTTTTATACATGTAGATATTTCACTACATCCAGTATATGGAAACATCGTGGTTCCAGTATGGCTAAGAAAAAAAATCTGTTTAGTGACCACTTTGCATCAAGTAATAGAAAGAACTACCCGGGTGAAACTTGTCTGCTACAGTCGAGAGAGCCTTTTTTCAGTAGAAGTGCTTTCTATCACTAAGTGATAAAATTAGCTTATCAGACAGGGTAAAATTCAACAAAATGACAACAGTTTTCCTAAGTGGTGTTGCTGGATCTTTTTTCATACGTTTCATGTGCGCCTGTCATTTTAGGACTTTAGAAGCAAATATATTTCAATGATTTTTTGAATTTTTTCTTCAACTTTGACATTGCTGTTATGGATGGTAAGTTGATCTTTAGCCTTCCTAATTTCACAGAAATCAATTATGATTTCGTGTGTCTTGTCTGTATTAAGGACAAGGTTTTAGAAGCCTATAGCAGCGTAGCTCAGTCGGCTGGTGGTAGCCAATGTGTGTGCGCTGAAACGTGGAGTTTTTTTTCAGACCTTTCGTCGCTGGTGCAATTCCATCCACTAGTCTCCTTGCTGGAAAACTTACAAGTTAGATAGCGCACTATTTTACGGATGAAACGTTTAAGTCGTTGGCCCCATGTTCAATCTATGTACACGTTCAAGAACGCAGCAGACTATTCGGCAACAATTAGTGAACACCTTCACAGCTAGTAGGCTACAGTAAAGATTACGGTAGGCCTATATCCTTACAAATACGCCCCGAGCACCATGATTTTCCCGACGGGGGATTCGGGGGTGGCAAGGGGAAGG
>NW_022732104.1:128148-146058 GCF_011630105.1 Anneissia japonica
TTCGAATGCATTTTGCGAGATTTCTGGTGTAAGTTACAGGTGGTCAGATTTATAGCCCTAGTGCTTAAATAAAATGGCATCTATTATATCATAATGAAGATATAAAAAGAATTTCCCTAAATATTTAGAAATTTATGTATCCTAAAGGTGATGTTATTCCATTCGTTGTAACTACCTCTATAGCTTTGCCTTTCTTTTACCCACAGACGAGTGCTCCAGTGGGGGCCACCGGATCATCGATGATCCGTATCGGAGCAAAAACTATGGTTTGGGACGCGACGAAGGTGTTGGAGGTAGATGCGACAATGCTTTAGAAAGGGGATGGTATGTGTTTATGATGTATGGAAAATTCGCCGAGATGCCAACGGAATGTGTTAATGTAAGTGTCTATTCTACTCTTAGGATTCTGACACACTCACATCTAATTGCTCATGGTGACACCTCTTTTTATGTTTGGTCGCGACAACTAGTGAATTGTGGCGCCACGCCCTATAGGCTTTTCCAATTAAAATTTAATAACAAAAGTATCCAGCCTAATTATAGTAGTGAAAATGAAACCTTACAAATTATGTTACTATAATTTTTGAAAATATATTATCTATATACAACTGTTTCCACGCGCCCATTGGCGTATCTAGACCTATTTTATAAAATGTGAGAGCAAAGGTGAAGTAGGAGCACTCGATGATTACGTGAGGAGGCACTATCTGACGAAAAAGGTGATATGAGATGATTTTTAATTACTTGCACATACATTTTTTGGCTTCACAAATTCCTGTTGGGGACGACTGGACGGGTGCTGGCTTTCAAGGTGTGGGTGCATGCTTAGATACGCCACTTCCATGCGCATTGTTGCAGTCAGTGTTTCAGTATCACGTAAATTTTGGACTCCTGTCCAACATTCCAAGCCCATGCAGTATGTATATTAACATTTCTCAAATCATTTGTATCTACACTCTATCTACATTGAGAATTCCATACCATTAATATATTCTTTAACTGGTAATATTGCTTTGTTTTAACATCTAAACTTAATCTAATATTTAATCTTTGTAGGTTAATTATTGTGGTACTTCAGGGCCAATATGGCTGGATACGATGGGCCAAAGTTTACCGTTACCGGGAGAAAATAGGACGTTCGAATCTTGTGCAACTTTAAAACCTCGAAATTATCATCCAAAACTTGAACGTCAACACTGTTGTGGATTCAGGTTACCCGTCATTGTCAGAAATTGTGGAGACTTTTTTGTATACTTTTTAAGTCCAACCCCGTCGTGTATGTTAGCATACTGTGTCCAAGGTAATTAATTCTAACGTAAATAGACTGTCAAAAATGGTTCTCTAAAACTGTGGGAAATTGTTTTAAAGCCAATGGCGATGTGGGTGAGAGGAGAATAGTGTATTTAATAGATTCATTGATCATATTGCAAATGAAAATAATTATGAATGACAGGAATACATACCAGGTAGCAAAACAAGTTGCACATTAATGTTTCATTGTTACTGTAATGACTAAAGTAGCATTACTGTACTTGTGTTTGAATGGTCCAATCAATCGATCAATCAATTAGTCAATAAATTAATTAACAAGTAGTTCCAATTAATTACTTAATCGATCGGTCAATCAATAAATCAATCAATGAATTAGTTAATTAATTAATCAACAAGTAAAGTAAAATGTTCCATTTCAAATCATTACATTAGTTTGACACTTAATTACATCATTTATTTAATTGACATAGAAATGAAAGTTCGTTGCAAACCATCGGAGTACTCTACTGACGGATTCGCGCCCTGTAGAGGTAAGACACTTAAATATGTTGCAGAGTTATATATATATATACTGTCTCTTATACACATCTAGATGTGTATAAGAGACAGACAGTAGATAAGTCTTATGTATGTATATATACATAAAAAAAAATGAGTAGTTGCATATGATTTTTTCCATGAATCCAAAAATCCCAAAAAGAAAGGGGGGTCCGGGGGTTCTCCCCTCGGGAAAATTGTGATTCTTAGAAGGCGGGAAATGAGTTTTCCCGACTTCTGAGGTGTCTTTTAATTACTTTAAATTCTTCAAAATTCAAGGTTTTCCCCTCTTGAAAAAGTCTGGTGAAAATAAATATCTAAATAAAACCAATTTTCTTTATTTTTCTATATTCCTGCATGAAGTGTGTACATTGTCTTACGTGATATTTATACCTGTACAGACTTAACTATAACCATAATCATAGTTATTTATTTAAACATTGATAAGAATGCCAGATTTGTCAAAAGTATTAAATATTATTCAAATAATAGGTCTATACAGACGGAATCTGATAATATTTATTTTAAACAAACCTGTTCGGGTTTATCAACCGGGGTAAATATACCAAATGTTGTTGTGTGTTCACATTCACATTTAACATGGTTGCCACTACTTCCTACTCGTTTACAGCCGGTGGTTGACCAAACCCTGTAACATATCAGATTCCACATGAACATTCCGAAACAAAACTCGAATGTACATAATTATACGAATGGACTATAAATAACGGTGGTAAAAAAAGTTATTTGATCATATTATTTACGATGCTAAGTTGTGTACCACCACCAAATACTTTTTAACTTTTGTATAAACTCTACCTTTTATTCTCTTCCCAAAATACACAACGTGCATTTTCTTTGAAATACTTTGCATCCGAATGTATAAGTGTCTGTAAATATAAAAAAAACATAAGGAAGTGTTTCAATTAAAGGCATGTTTTAATATATGCACATATATATAATTTATATACATTTTATATAATAGAATTATAATGTATAATATTTTAATATATTATATATAATATATACATACATACATGTATATATATAATATATACATACATACATACATATATTATATATAATATATACATACATACATGCATACACACACACACACACATACACACATACACCATACACACATACACGTTATATATTAAGCATTACCTCAAGACGTTTTAGAGTTCATCTCTTCTCAAGTAATATTTTTCTTATATATAAAATTTATATATATATATATATATTATATATATATACACTGTACATATATAATATATAATAATAATATTAGGCCTATATATATAAAAGTTTAAGTGGGCCTAGCTAGAAAGGTAATGTGTTTATGAAAACCCCTTTTCGAAGCAGAATGTAGATAAATGTAGGCCTGTAATAATACTGATTCATAAACATTATTTATATCGCATTTAGATTTTGTATATGATCTTAGGCAAACAAAATAATTCGGCTATACACTACGAGGAAATGGAAAAAGGACCTCTCAATCTTTATTTTTTTTTTTTTTTTACAATTTTTATTTCATTTCAGCAAACAGCGGGAACGCACATAACAGGTTGCATAAATACAATGTAATAATCACTAGAACAATCATAAAATATTTTTGGACAATTTTGATAATCGTGTTTGTGATTATCATAGAATAGGCCTACAGTATTTTAGTTGAATTAAACATTTCTATTTTTCATTTCATTATGATAATGATGATAATGTTGATGGCCCTCCAAGAAACTCATAATATAGGCCTATACAGTATATGCTTGTGTATGTGTTTGTGATGGGTCGGGACAGTTTATAGGATAGGTATGAGACCACTAATCTCATACTCATCATACACTAAAATTGATTAACAAATAAATAATTCACTGTATTGCAACATTATCTTTTTTTTTTTTTAAAGAAAAGTATCCGACACTTGCTAGGGGACCGAAATTATCTATTGCGATAAGAGAAGATGGCGCTTACTTGAGTAGTGTTTATGAGATATCATTTACAGAACAACCCAACAATGTTGTTTATCAAGTCACGTGGTATAAAGTAAGTGCTTTAGCCCTTCTTTACATTCTAACTCCTGTTTACATTTTAGTCTGCAATGCAGTCATAAAGACTGTCTGTAAATTACGTTTACCCTTTGACTTACAGTTCATTTGTACTTGTCTTTCAATCAGTCAAATATATCTGCATGCATACCGTATTCTATGTGATGTAATTAGCACATTTTGCTATAGCTACTTCGATAGTTATCTGTTTAATATATTCTTTATTAACTGAATTTTTACTTAAATGAATCTTATAACAGAATCTGTGTTTTAGCTAATATATTATAATACTTTCATTAATACATAATTTTATGTTAATAGCAACTGTATAGTTTTGTTAATTCGTAATATAAAGAACAGTGTATATTTTGATTCAATTAATTTGTTTTCCTAATTGTTTTTTTTTTGTGATTTACAGACAGTAAATGAAAACCTCACAGAAATATTTGCTACAGAGACGAACGAGCCAATTGCATTCCTACCACTGAAGACGCACATACGAATGGGTGACGAAGTAAGTTATATTGTGTATTATCAAATTTGGGTGTTGCTTCCATTCATAAAGAAATTCGAATTGATTATTAACAAAAATACAAGAATATGTTACTATACCCTTTTTTAGATGGTGAAGGACTCTTTAACGATAATGTCATTCCGTTTTTAGTAACCCATTTCAAAAGAGATCACATCATTGTTGTAAGACTGGGTTTCCGCTGTTGACGGTGATTTGGAATATAATTAAATATAAATAAATACAAACTTTACCGGTAGACCAGATATGCTTTCTTGAAACTGATGCAAGCTATGTACCCTCCTTGGAAATATGTTCGTGTAATAACTTATTTCCAGGTAGGTATGCTGTTCGATTTGATGAATAGGGAAAAATTTTATAGATATTCGGCCTACCCGGAACATCGGATTTTAATTCCTAAAACTATAGTACAAGCTCCTACATAAATTGTATTATTATTATTATTATTATTATTAATGTCATCATCCCCACTACCACTACCCCATCACCGTTTTCATCATCATCGTCATCATCATCACCATCATCATCATCGTCATCATCATCATCATCATCATTATTATTATTATTATTATTATTATTATTATTATTATTATTATTATTATTATTATTATTATTATTATTATTATTATTATTATTATCGGGTCCAATTATCGGATGAGTTGAAAAATTGTAAAAATATTTGTTCCTTTAAATATAAATTAAATTAGAGATCAGATGGTTCGATGTAATATAAACAACTGTATATTTTGTAATAATCTTTTATCAACCACTTAAATAAATAATACATTAACTCTAATCATAATTGATGCCTAATCATATTGGTGAAAAATAACTTACAGTAGTTCTTTAAATGTTAAATGTCATTTTCTACTAAGTTGTTGTTATTTTATATAGGGCTCTGCAACTAAAAGCTTGCTTATTCGCAGAGTTTCTTTTTCACGAATTGATTATTTCCTTGTACTGAAATTCTCTTTATTATTACGAATTATCATCACGTACTGTACAATATATTTTATGACTAAAGTGAAATAAATATTACTTAAATTGAATTATTATTATTATTATTATTATTATTATTATTATTATTATTATTTTACTTAATTACTATTATTGCTCATCACGTCGTACAATGAAAATCGGTACACAAAGCAAAACGAACACATTCTTGTATCACCCCATTTCCTAGGCAAAGTAACTGAATTGCACTACAAATTTCCAAGGTTCTTAATACATTATCTGTTGTCTTCTCTGATCTGATATCGCCATAGGCATATAAAGCAAAATAACTTTGTGAACGACATCTCAACACCTCCTAAAAAATACAACGTTCAGACAGGGATCATGCTCTGCGGCAGCACCCAAAGTATGTAATTCGCTATTCAAATAGAAGTGCAGGAAGCAGTGCATCATCATCATAAACAGCATATACATCATCATCATCACAATGGAATTATCATTATAATTAGCATCGTCGTCATCCCCATCAAATCGACTATTATTATCATTGTTATTATTACCTGTATTATTACATTATTATTAGCTTTTTTTATTCCAAAATACAACATTGTATATATAATAATAGGTCGATTTATATGGCGCAAATAAACAATGTTTCTAAGCTATATTTATATATAGTTAATGAATTAACATGCATTTTTATAGACCCAAATTTTAAAGAACATTACGTGTACTGATTTAAATTATGTTTTGTCCTTGGTCACATTATGTTGACACTTTCGCTCTTTGTTGACCTATAACTTACACACATGTCCAATCAAAGTTCAACATTGTCACCTTCTCTAAAAAATATTGAGTTGTTACACCACATGTGATTACCTAATAAAACAACAGAAAGCACGTTTCTGAGTGACGTACATCACTTGGTTGTAATGATAAAAACAATGTGAAACATTTCAATATGTAAAGGTGACATTTTCAGCTAAAATCGTCAAACATTTAACATTAGTATATGCCTGTAATGTTACGTTGTACACGTTATGATTTGTCATTGCAAATCATCCTAAGGTGCCGAAAGTAAAATGCAGAAATAGAGACAGTTGTCATGCATGATAAGAATGGCCGAATAATACTACAAGAAAGTCCTTAGTTGATTTCCTGTTTTGTCCAGATTTAATAGTTGTAAGAACATTGCAAATACAGGCCTAGGTTAGAAACGTACATCAGATAAAAGCAGACCTCTTTTGCACTGAACGTTCGAGTGTTAGAAAAACATTACGACCTAAAACAGAAACATATTTTTATTATTATTTCCCTTTTAAACTCCTTAATATTTTTCCTCGTTTGTGTATAATTCTGCTGGTTTTTTAGGGATATGATTTTGATTAGTTGAGGGAGTTCATTTTCTTCGTTTTTTTTTTTAACCCATGATTTATTTTTGTTAAATTTTAATTGCATGCTTGTTTCAAATTTTTCATTTACTTTGTATATTATTGGCAACAAACAAACAAATTTTGTTAATTTTTTATAGGGTTTATTTGTGCAGATTTACCTAGGTTATAATCAGTTTGGAGAGCCACATTTATAGTTTTCAACACTTTTATCAATCCTCAGTGTATTGTTGTATTATTTTTGTTTTGTCGCTTCAATGTTTCCGTGTTTTGTATAATTTACTATGTTTAATGAAATAGAAAGCAATACATAAAATAGCATTTCTTCACTTCTTATAATTAGACTTGATATAAGTATACAGCATTCTTCATTGATTTATGAAAATATTTATTTTGATCATGTAATCTACGCTTTGTCGTTTATTTGATAGATTCTATGCAAGGTATCAACATTTTTCAACAATACAAGGGAAATGAAAAGTCCAGCTATCGACAGCGAAGTATTTAAGGCGGAAATCAAGGTAAACAATCTTCTTAGTGTTAGGTTTATTTTATTTTTTTGTTATGCTGCATTTATTTCTTATTTTATATTTGTATCCCTTTGTTCCCTCATATAAGTGGCAAAGTGTGCATTTTCTTTTGTTTTGCGAGGATTATGATAATTAAATTATAAAAACATAAATAAATTAAAAGGTATTGACACCCTTTAACCTAACCAACCGCAAGGGAGAAACACAACATCATTATTTATTCCAATGCCTAGGTGTAAGGACGAGTCACAGATATTTGTCTCATAATACCTAATGTTTTCAGAGTTCACGATACCATGAATTTAGTATATGAAGTCATCTTCTCGACTATAATATGACGTAAGGCACTCAATTATCACTGGTTTTATCATAAGTCTGGCACAGGGTGCTTTCTAAATTAGAATGCGAAGGGTAAACAAGTACATTTACCTCGATCAGCTGTCTCTGCAATTACTGAGGATTTATTAGTACTTTTATGGTTTACAAAAGGCTTTTGACATCGTAGACTTTATTGAACACGTAATATTTTTGAATTAATTGTTTTTTTTACAAATGTAATTGCTTATTTTTGTCTTAGTGTACAATTTGTAATTGCAACGGTTTCAGTTCTCAATTGACAATTTTATATATTTTAAATAAGTAGATGAATAGAAATAGACTGAAATAAAACACATAATTATTTCAGCTACACTTTTTTTTCGTTCTCAAGCATCCATGGATTTGGCACACTTTAGCCATTGCTAGAGTAACAATGGATATCAAATATAACTGTTAGTTTTGCATATTGTAGATTTCTTCAGACCATCTGGCGTTGGTAGAAAATGGAGAGAGTCATAAAGTTATATTTGAAACTACTGTACCTGTTGTATGTGGAGATACCGAAGGAAAATGTAGTATCACAATACCACTAACACTTGATAAAGACGGTAAGCCAAGACTCTATATATTCTAAACTATTTAAGGCCTTCAAGCAATACACTTTAGGGCTTGACATTTCCTTGGAGTACCACTGGAGAGTAACTTAATAAATGTAGTATTCGTCGGCGATCCCCGTCAGTGATTTACTTCCCTGAAATGTATATTTGTGGGGGGTAATCCTACCGATCACATGCTCGTTTCAGAACCAAATTCTAGCATATAGTGTACCGAAATTTATATTATTATCGTTTTTACTAGCCTGCAGCAAGACAGCTGAATTAAGGGCAAGTTATTAGAAAAACATTGAATTAAAAATATTAGGTCTATATATGTCGAATAGGCCTATTTAGATGTCTCAAATTTTATTTTTTATCCAATAAACCTATATTTGAAACATAGCAATTTTCAGTACAGTTAATTATTTTGTTCATTCACCTGAAAATTATCAACGAATCTGATAGAAACTAGTGAAAATTTGTATGTTTCAAACATACCTTTATTGGCTTAATAAAAAAGAAAATGTCACCACAAATAGAAGAAGTATAACGCTAAATAAATAGATTAATGACAAGGCTTCAAATATTGAAGTGTTTTTAAACAAAAATACTAGGGCTTCCATATTTTTTAAAATGAAATCCCCTTCCCTTTTGCATGATTTGAACCAAGCACATTGGGATTGGAAAGACAAACATTTCACTAAGCTGTATACCTAGTGTCATTCTATCGTAATTAATGTTTATATCAATGTCCAGTGACTCAGTCAACTTCAGGATTTTTACTTGTATTTCAGAACATAACTTACACCCGGATATTGCAATTTCTGAATGTGCTGTGGAGATAAAACCAAGAAAATGCTCAAAACGCAACTGTGGAAAGGGGGTTGTGTACATAAAAGCGGTCACTGATTTTATGCGAGATGGCAACAGAGTTAGTAATCTTCGAACTGGTGCAATCGTCAGCGATGATGAAATGTGGAATGGTTACAATATAGATGATATAAAGGTATTATATTTGTATAAACCTTTATAAATCATCATGTTTTCTATAATAAAAGGATGCTGTACATTCTAAAGATTTGGAAAACAACGATAACCACCTATATTTTTTTAAACTTTACTTTTTTATTTTTATTTTATTTCACCAAATTCACCCTTTACAGGATTGAATAATAAAATCTAAATATAAATAGGTGAATATACAGTTACGATAAGTAAGAATAACTAAATATTACTAATATTGGCCTAAACTTTTTGACAAAAACACATAAGAGAATCACAGAAAATGTCAATAGAAAAATCAGTTTTACATAAAGAATTGTATAACTTAGGCAGACGATTAATAAACCCATGATTAGTAACGTTGACTCTCCCCCCAGGTATTGAAAAAAGAACAGGATTATTATTGTGGTACAGAATTACAGAATTGATATTGTGGTACAGAAAGAGAAAAATTAACGGCAAAATTTCCATCGTAGATAGCATTCATACATTTAAAAAGGAAAATTAAATCAAAAAGTTTACGGCGGTCAGCTGAAGGAGTTAAAAAATCTTTACTAACAAAACCAAATTTGCGAGAATATAATCTAAGAAACTTATTTTGAACACGTTGTAACCTAGTCGACTGTATTTTATCGTTTTATAACCGCAATATTGTTCAAAATATGCCAAAAAATTAATCCTTCATCATTCATTATACATGGCTTGAGACGAACGCTATGAGGTAAACTATACCATTATAGGACCAGGTTCCAAACGGCCTAGGGTGCCGGCCTGGTGTTAAAAAGCTGGGTGATCAATTGGGCCTACTAAATAAATTGCTTGATAAATATAACGTTCGAATCAGCTCATACTGAAGTATAATGTACGTTGGCTTTATTTTAATAAGTATTAAGATGGAGCTCAAAATGGTACTGAAGCCTTCAAATATCAAGGCATGTATGAAACATATACAAAATTGACGTTAGGCCTACTATCTACGTCAAATAATGGAACTTCCATCCTGTGTAACAGTAGATGTGGCAAAAAAAAACTATTGATTAAAACATAAGGTAAAGCAACTCAGAATACGCTGAATAGCAAATTATGCATGTTTTTATAAGATGTAGTTTACAAATGTAAACTAATTGCATTCATCTTTCTGGAAGTAATGCAAATTTATCTGGCAATAGGTAAGTTAAAATTGTATCAATTTGTTATCAAAAATCCATTGACCAGCAGACGAGAATCAAAAATAGGCTTATAGCCAAATTTAATCAGTGGGCAGGATTGTACTACCTTGAACTTCGGCCAAAGAGAACTTAAAGGCAAAGATCTGTACACGAACAATGGTGACGCACCAAAATCAGACACGACTGTTTTGTGAAAAAAAAAACACAATGTATTTTTTAATTTAAATAATATAGTCAATTAAAGAAACAACATATAGGCTTTACTTATCACGGGATTTAATGCAAAACAATTGAGTAATTTTCTGCTGATGCACATAGAGAAGTGGATTGTTTTGATGACAGATGATCTGGTAAACAGGTCCCTTGGTTTATAGGTCAGCTCTATATGACGATTATCAAGCAATTCTATCTTGGAAATCAGCCATCTTGTTAATGCATGAACTGTTTTCTTGTTTTTTTGTGGTTTTTTTTTTGTAAGAAATCATGCAAAATTGTAAAAGTTAATTTTCAAAGAAAGACCACCATTTTTCGCGTTTGACCTATTATTATTTCTGTTGTTTATTAGGCCTGTGGTATTTAGTTAATTAACAAGACAAATAAAAATAGTTCTAGTGTTTGTTTTTAGGAAACAATAATTGCGATACCAGCTAATCAACATTTATGATTATTAAATTTATTTAGAATGCCGGCATCATATCCGTCTAGTTTATAATATACTGTAGCATGTATATGGCTATTGTTTATAATGATAATATTCACATTTATTGATATTCATTTACTGCAATTCGCCAACATTGAATAGCAATACACATGTAATTTACAAAGTACACAAATGTATGAAAGGTTTAGTATTGTATTTTATGTCATGCATAATAATGTATTATAAGGAAATTTATAATATTTGAAAATACAAACACAACACAAGTAGGCTAACACAATCACAACGATAAGCCTATAAGCTGGATCCTTGTCATCAACTGGAATGCTAAGGTCACACAATGAGATTTTAATACGGTACACTTTATTTATAGGCTATAAGAACCAGTGTTCTTTTTTTCCTAACAATTTCAGGCTAAAAATGTTTTTTATTTGTTCGTATTGTACACCGTACCCTACATTGACCCTCTTGTTGTCAGAAAGATACTGGGACTGTAGAGAACGGCTGGTTTGAGGGGAAAATTTCAGCTTAGACGAGAATTTTGCGTCGTTCCCTCATATAACTTCAGATTACATCGCATCTGTTGACATTAATAGAGTAGATATAATGTTAATATAACGTTTTTAAACATTTATTAATTCTTTACTGTATGTGACTACCTTGATTTCTTTGGGTTTTTTTTCTAGGTTTTTTCATAAAATAAAAAACCTTGTTTGATATTTTATCTCAGCCTTTATTTGTTCTTATTTTAAAAGTAATTTCAGCCACAGTGTCAGAAAGTGTAGTTTGTGTTATATACTGGGATAACGCATTATTTGTGCTGGTAGTCAAAATATTCTTTATTTTCAGGTATCCGTTAAAGATGTTACAGGAGGTCAGTGCTACTCATTCACTGATCCACACTTCATCACATTCGATCGCTTGTAAGTTAAACATGTGAAACATTTAATGAATTTCATCAAATATATTCAAGATACAATAATAATTATTAAGAAATGAGATGATTATATAATTACTAATGATAATGATTTTTTTTTATGATTACGACGATGATAGTGGTGGTAGTGATGATAATAATAATGATGATATTGAAAATGATGAGTATTATGAATATGATTATTGTTTTTATGATTACGATGATGATGATGATGATGAGGATGTGATTTGACTTACTCTGTATATAGGGCTATTACTCAATGAGACATGTCACAACAATCTAATAAACTAAATATTTATGTACTTTTCACAGAAAATACGATTTCTACAAAACAGGGACATACATATTGCACAAAAGTTTAAACAGGGATTTTGAGGTATGTAGGCATTGACACCACGCTACGCACAACGGAACAATGTAAGCCATATGACTATCATACATGGAGATATATGGAACTTTTCTTTGACTTGCTATGCTCGATACGATCGTAAATTTGTTATAATCTATAAACTCGGAACACGCATGAACCTTTTTTATTTAAAATAGATGTTGTTTTTAAATAGGTCAATTCACGGATATGGAATTGTGGTGGTGCTAAAGATGAAATTTCGTGCAATTGTGGTTTTGTTGCCCGAGAAAATAATGATATTATTTCCGTTGACATGTGCAACGGCGTGCTGTTAGAAACGCAACCGGAAGTGAAGATAATGAGTTTGTTGCCGTTAGAAGATGGTGTCAAAATCAAGGAATCAAAATCTGGAAACAAGATAACAGTGGGTGAATCTCATTTCATTTCATTTATATATTCCTTTTTATTGTTATAGAGTTTAATGTAAGTTTTATTACTGGTATGTTATTGAGGATTTATTTCATTTATTCGTTTTTGGTTCAAATTCATTCAATTTATTAGATTTTAAAAACATAAATATACTTTGAAAAAGCTGAGGCTACGTTCTAATAGAAGAGCATTGTCGGCGAATTGAGCAGTCGATAAAATTTTTATCCAAAAATCTATTGGGCCTGAAATTATTCGACAAAGTGTCGGCGAATTGTCTCGCATTAAAACGCACTGTACCACTTACGATTTTTTTTTTCAGAATTAATTTATAATCTATTTGCAACAACTTATACCGTAAATCATTTAGTCTTAATAAATCGTGCTTACTTGTAGGACTAATTTTATGTTTGTTTACTGTACATGATCGCGTGTTTGGTGATGAATCGAGAGCACTGTATTAACGACAGTGAGGAATTTTATTACCGTTCTTAAACTTACCAACACATAATTTATTACAATCTTCTTTGATATGACAGTATAATAGAAAAAATTTATTTTCTCAACTTGTTCTTCTTATTTAAATTTTGTAAAATTAATGAAAAATAATTTTCAGTTTAAATGTCTGAACAGTATGTATAATGATAGATTAAATAGTAGTATGTTGTTACAATACTCTTAATTGCAGTTACAAAATAAATAACGGAGTCTGAATTAATTGCAATAAAAAAAACATATGTTAGAGTATGATTGATATCTTGTTTGTTTTTATTGACGGCAGGTAAGTTTTCCTTCAGGAGCATTTGTCCGTGGAGATATATCTGACTGGGGGATGAGTATTACAGTTCAAGTACCATCCAGTGACTTCAATCATACCTGTGGTCTCTGTGGAATATTTGACGGCGATCCCAATAATGATTATCACTATGAAAAACAAAATAAGATGGACATCGACATGAAGTTTGGTCAACCAAATGAATTTGTTGAATTGTGGAGGTAAGAACAATACAGTATAAAAAATACAATCATGTGGTTAACTAGATCTTTTAAATAGTTGATCTAAAGTATTTTAGTTGCATTTTTATTCAATAATGAGCATGTAGGCCTACAGAAGCTTACCATCAGATCAAATATTTTAAATAGCGTATATCAGTATAGAGTTCCGTATTTTTAATTAACTAATATTAGTTTTGTAAATATTATTGTTGTTACTGCTGCTGTTATAGTTATTATTATCTTCGTTATTGTTATTATTGCTGTTATTGTTACTATCATCGTTTTATTTGATAGAGGTATACATTCTTCACACATTCAGTGTGAGATAATTAGTGATGTCTATTATGCTATTAGATTGCTACGATACCTTTCATATTAATTTTGCTTATTGTCAATAATTATTATTGTTTGAAGATTACGTGACGGTGGCCTTTTTAATAATTTACAAGAACATAAAAAATATCCAAAGAGGAAACATTTCTGTAACTGTGAGAAACCACCTGGAAGCACACTGACACCAGAGCATAAATGTAGTCGTTATGACGATGTCATTCGAACAAACCTTATCAATTCGAAAGATATAACGGCCAAGTTTAAGGCGAAATCGAGTGAACCTAGACATAAACGAAGTCTTACATTACAAAATGAGCACGATCTGCACCAATTCACCCCATTGATACAGCACGAAACAGTTTTTGATCTAACTGACGGAAATACCACAAATGATGAGTATTATTTCTACCCGGATGATAACTACTCAGATCTGAGGCCAGTAAACCCAACTTGGCCAACGCCAACTGGAATAACCCAGAGCCAAGCAGCACATATCTGCGAAAAAAAATTAGGCCAATCCAATTCTAATCTAGCATCTTTGTGTTCGGAAACATTAGGAACGGAGATGTACATTGAAGATGCGATCGCAATATGCGTTGCCGACTTGCAACTGACGGACGATTTTAGATGGGATTCATACGCGTATACTTTAATTGAAAATGAATGTGAGAGGGCGCTATTGGAGAATCAGACATTATGGACTCAAAACGATGATACAAGTAGAAATCATATAAGCTCTTTACAAAAAAGTCTAAACTGTCCTTATAATTGTTCAGGAAACGGTAAATGCACGTCACTAGGTTGTGATTGTGACGATGGATTCTCCACAATTGATTGTAGTGTACGATATGGTAAGGGTAACAAGTAACACCATTTCCTCCGATTCGACAATTATTCTATATTTAGAAAATTAGGTTTACACATTTAAAATTTATCACAATTTAATTTTTATGTTTAAAATCATAACAAAATATAAATTTAAAAAAGTAATTAAAATGTATAACGCGAAGCTTTAAAGTGTAATATTATCAATAATTTTTGTAACAATAAACAATAATTTATAAAGGCACCACAGATTGTTATTTTTCGGCCAATCAGATCTCAAGCAATACATGTAATGGTTCATTGTGAATCTGTTTTGCACCTACTGTGTTTTTGAAAAACTTACTAACATTATTTCAATGTTGCAGATACGCCCACTGTTACACGTATTGGAGATAACGGATTGTGTGATAAACGAACGCGAGTATGTGACGTCATTAAAATTAATGTTGTTAATGTGAGCAGAACAGATGTCATCAGATGTCACCTTAATTTATTAAATGTATGTTTCACATTGAACTATTTTGAACCCCGTTATTACAGGCCTATGTTAATATACATACAAAGATAAGTTATTATGGCTATTAGCAATTTAACGTAGCTTGCTAAGTTGTTGGATTTATTTCCTTTTAAAGTAAAGTACTACAGTATATTGCGGGAGACAGCGTTCACAAAGTAAATTGCTTTATCGCCAATTGGGTTTTTCCCATATTTGTTTGTCACAGTCATATTGATCGTTAGATTGATTAAATGAAAAATGTATTGATTGATTGATTTTTTAAATTTATTGATTTATCTGATTACTGTATACCAATTTAACAATTTATCAATTTAATTATTTATTAACTATCATTTGGAAAGTGTCGATTCGTTAATATGTCAATCTATCAATATATCGATTTATTGATCCATTTATTTATTTATCGATTCATAGATTTATTTATAAATCTACTGTTTTAATATACATTCTTGCTTTTTTCGACATCTAGTCAAATGAAGAATTGACAGAATTCGATAGTATTGGAACATTCAGAAACAAACAAACTGTGTTTTGTCCGATACCAAAGACAACAATTAAAGACGCTCGTTCACCAACTAAGTGGGCAGTTCAGGTCAGTTAACTCTGCAGATGATTCAGTCCTTTGTAACTATTAAGTTATTATGTTTGTTCAGATTTTTTTTTATCTCCTCTGCCTTTTCCCATTGTTTTTCTGTCTTCCACTTTGCTCATTTCCGTGCTTCGATCTTCCGTGTCAAAGCAAAGATGTGCCTTGTAAATAATGTCATTACATTACATACTTTGTTATTAATAAACTGGTAATTATACTTTCAGTTTTCTAAAGCGTTTCAAACTACTTAAAGCTAAGGTTCAATGCAGAAAGTACCTTAAAACGTATACATAATTTTCGTTGTACTATAAACTGAAAATCAATTAACCTTCGCAGGGCACAGATGTTAGAACTCTTAACTTCGCCCTCACCTGTGCCATTGCGGCCCTAGTTGGAGGCTCAGTAGCACCGTGTTATGTTTAAATTTCATATGGATAATGTCTTGTTTTTCTTTTGGTTCATAACTTCAACATCAGTTTTAATTATATCAGTAAATAAAAAACAAATATTATTTGTGCATCTTCATTTCTGAAGACGAACAAATGTTGAAATATAAAATCGCATTGACTGGCATCACATTTTTTAAAAGTTTGGTTTGTACTATCTTAAGTCAAACTTTATAATGATTTAATATTTATAATTATTGGTAATTTACGTATAAATTTTTATATTTTATGTATAATTTGCTTTTTCTATTATTGATTAATAGTAAAGATACTGTATTTTCCCCCATACTGAGGTTTTAAGCATACATTGACTACTTAAACATCGAATAAGCCTAAATTCACCAATTAGGCCTGCATGATGAACTATTATTTCTCATCATAAAGCTTGGTAATGATGTTTTATATGAATTTGAGCCAGGTTGTAGGCGTCTTAACGATCAATCATTATTATGTTATTAATATTTATTATTATCATTATCATTATCACTATTATTCTTGTTATAACTATTGTTGATGTTGTTCTTGTAGTCTTCGTCGTTATTATTATTATTATTATTATTATCTTTGCACAATCAATAACTATTGAATATTGTTATTGAAGGTATCGTTCAACAGTGGATCTTTGAGCAACGCAGTAATTGTCACAATATTCGATTCCTTTTGCTTTCAGTGTAACTGGAAAGGCATCTGTAATTTAACGGTCAGTACAGTAATGTACAGTATCAGATAAATATATATGACATGGTTCTGGTTCTGGTGGGTAAAGCCGACCCCCGGGACTCCAAAATTGTAGGAGTATAACAGGAGGGGACATGCAACTTTATAGAGATAGACTATTGTATAGATAATATCAAACTACTTTTTTAAAAGTATAAATCACATTTAATTTCATTAAATAAAAAGTCTAAATAAAACAGATATCCATATCAAATTTATTTCAAAATAATAATAGTAATGTACTCTTCATAACAGGAGATTAAAACTATTATTAATAATACAAACATTTAAAAATATATTTTTAACCTGGATTGGATGTACTAAACGTGACGTCATGTCGTAGTGACTTCCAAAAACTAATCAAAATCTCATTAAAACTGTCATTTTCAATACATATACAAACCAATTACTTGGACAAGTAGTTAATACTTTGCTGTATATTGTGCTTTCTTTTATAGATGGATTTCTGCTTTATCGAACAAACATGTCGGTCAGTCGGTGAAACATCGCCAACAAACGACTGTTTTACTTGTCTTCCTAATCTAAACATTTATGACTGGTCTATTAAAGAAGGTATGCGACACAGATTCTTCAAACTATATTCACTGTCTGCGTTCAGCTAATGGACTTTGTATAGGATATTTGAGTAACCATTTGATTTGTTTTGACTTTTAATTGGCATCTTAAAAACAAACCAACAAAGAAGAACATAATTAAAAAGTAAGCAGACTTGATCAGACACAACTAATTTAAATC
>NW_022732104.1:146110-152202 GCF_011630105.1 Anneissia japonica
GAATTGAACGCATTATTGTTTTTCTTTTATGTCTCAATCATAGTACAAGAGCAAGATATAAGTGAAGCTTCCGTCGTTTAATTTTGTGTAGCATTTCTTTGCTAAAAAATGTGTTTTGAACATACAATTGTAGCAAAAACGAAAGTAGCTAATTTAGGCATTAACAATTAATTAGACTGCATGGAACAACTGGCCAACCATCTTGATGAATCTAAACATTATGTTTTCAGGTGTTTGCATTTTTTTTTTACCTTTTTCCTTCGAGCGATATACTCATAACGATAAAAACTTGAAGATATAGGACTACTGTGAACATTTTGGTCTTGTGTTAGCCTTGGCGATAAATTTCTTTCCATTTAATTGTATTGAGACATATTCTTAGATTTCTATACTAAGATATTTCACAGACTCTTTATTATTTGAATAACTGTTTCCTGCACAATAAGTGTATCTTCAGTTTGTTTCTCAGTTTTCCAAATCTGCCAAATAAATGTATAAGCTTAATGTGTTTTGCATTTAGTGTAATGAAAAGCCTCTTTTTTCAGAACCAAACTTTACATTCATTAACAACAATAGCTCTACGTAATCCTGTCATCCTTTGGTGGCACATTTTAAAACTTAAAGCTAAAGGTTAGACATAGGCTTTCGTGTTTAGAATCTTGAACTGTTTAGCATTAAATGTGCTTATGTAGTTATATATTATGATATCAGATTTAGTGTTTAAAACCTCAGCGCTGTTTTTAAAGTGTATACATTGAAAATATTAGTCTGGTCTGTTTTATTTTTTATTTGTATGATTATGTACTTGTTTATAAAAAATGAAATTGAATTTACATGGGAACAAAGTAGAATTTTCACCTGCATAATATAAACATAATTTGCATAATGAGTATTTACGTAGGCTATATATATAAGAAGAAACCTAAGAGCCAAAACAAGGCCCTTGGAAACCCTGTACGAATCTCAGCCAACTCTGATCTAATTTGATAAATTTGACTTAAACCTTTCTTGTGATTCTACTCCAAATGTTTTATGCATGGTCAATTAGTGTCAAACACTTTACATGATAGGCCTATACGTAAATAAAACAAGTATCAATCAAATACGACTTCGTCGGAATGTATCTTTCGAGATTAATAGAATTTTCTTCAAATTTATTGTAAAATAAGTGAATGTTTTTATTCTTGTTTTATTGATTTTACAACATTCTTTCCTATGACGTAACATGTGCCAATAAGCCATGACATGGAATGAAATTTATTGACTTAAAATTTTCACCTAATTAGAAATGACATTATACTGGCATTCGGCCTAAAAAAGTGTCCATTCTGTGAACATTACAACTTTGATTGAAAATTATGAAAGACAGGAGGAAAACCTCGGAAATGGACGAGGAAATACAAGCATTAGCCTATCTGTAGTTACACGCAATCCCGAAGCATCTCTTTTTAGTTCGTTTTATTTATAGACTAAGTAATAATAAAATTGGTATAGGCTTAAGGCAATCCGCTGGCACTGCCCACTCATCAACAATAGCTATAAAATGTCAATAATGATTACTGTCATATCATAAATAAGCAATGTTCAAAGTAATGGGTACATTTGATGGAGTAAATTAATCAACAAATAAAATTCTATAATATATAAAGCATATGTTTGGCAATGAGTTGGACTGTCTACGAACCTTCAACTCATCGACCTTACTATTCAATTAGCAACAATTATGATAGGAAACAAATATGGCATGAGTCCGCATAATCCAAAATATCAAAATTGATAATAATTTCATTGACATTTCAAGAATACAATAATAAAACGCCTTAAATTACGGTACCGTATATTTTAAGTAGATATAGGCCGGCAGATCATTTTTAGAAATGTTGTAGTAGGCCTACAAGTTTGTGATTAACAAAGAATGACTTTTTTTTGGTTAGTGTATCATTTGATGCTGATCATACAACTATTTGACTTTATTTTAATTAATTGATCAATAATTGAAGACATTTAAAATGCTACGTGATTTACTTTCAATGGAATTAAAAACATAAATATTACTGAATCTTGTAATACCACTTTTAAGTTCTTCTGGCAAAAATGACGTAATATAACTCTTAAAAAAATGTTCGATACAAAAAATTAGATGTAGTAAACACATTAGAGTACAGTATAGGTTATATAAAAAAATAAGATTGTAGTAATTGCTTCACGCAAAAGAAAAAAAAAATTGGGAAATCAAGACCTGCCAATAGATAAAAATTAACTATTTTTTTCACAGATAATTTGATACCAATCTTTCCAGTCCCTCCTCCATTATTTGTGTTCGCTGGTAATACACTTGAGTACCAGTTGGAGGCTTCTGATCTAGACGGTGACGTCATTGTTTACGACATCCTTGGGAAAGAAGATGGTGTAAGTTTGTTGGCAACCGATGGCAAGTTACTATGGGTGCCAAAGGAAGTTAAGCAAGTGCTGATACCGGTAACCGCGACTGACAAATGCGGCGCCATAGTGAGCTCAGTTATTAAAGTGAGTTATCGTATTTGAAGGGTATTTTATCACATGTAACAAAAAGTATATTCATTTGTCATTAATGTTTAAAATGCGGTGGCTATTGTTACACCAGTCTTACACCAATTCTGATTGGATGACATTGTCTTAATCCTATCATTGTTGGTTTATGACTGGTGTAATAATGATGATAATAATAATAATAATAATAATAATAATAATAATAATAATAATAATAATAGGGCCCTATAATAATAATAATAATAATAATAATAATAATAATAATAATAATAATAATAATAATAATAATAGGGCCCTATATGAATTTATAAAGCGCCAATTAACTGACTACTGCCACTGCCTATAGACCTAAAGATTACAGTACCGGTAATATTTATTAGCTTTGACTGTGATTGCTTTATTATGACATGACACAGGTAAATGTTATGGAATGCCCCTGTCAAAATGACGGCAAGTGTATGTCTGACAAAGAATACAAGAAAATGGATGTTGTCTGTATTTGCCGAGACGGTTTTAATGGTCCACACTGTGAAGGTCCTACTGCTTACGATTTGATAGTCGATGCCTGCCGTCCAGACCCTTGCAAATACGGTTCATGCTCCTTTTCTATCGATGGTATCTTCTATTGCCATTGTGATGATGGATACACAGGTAGGGCAGGAAATTACTGCGCAGTTGTTTCGTATAAACTAAACAAATAACTAATGAAGGATTTTTAATTATCCTGGGGTGATAGATATGTTTATAAAGTTATTATTGCTATATGAAATACAATATAATTAGTTTAGTTTAACTTATTCGAATCTTATCAGTAATTTATGCAATTTCAATCACAAAAATGCTAAATTAATTCTGAAAATATATTTCATTACCAATATACTACTTAAGTTACATTTCACAATAAATTAATAAAAGAAGATCATTCTTTAATCGTATTGAAAGCGTCTTAAGCCATATGGATATCGGCCCTATGGATGACAGATACATGTGCCATATAAATCCCCTATTGATCGATTGATTATTTTGTCATTTAGACATTAGCTGCTGGTATGTGTTTTACGCTGAGGTAGTAAACAATACACGAAAATGGCTGACACATTTTAGATTGAATATGTTGGCTGAAATTTTAAAACTATCCTTCAATATGCTCAATTATCCTGTTGAAAAAGTTTGGAAAGTTGCATTTGACAACTTTGCAGTTGCATCAATTAATTTAAGTCTGTGATGTGTTGGTTTTGAGATCAACAGTGAATTAATTACATTTCCGGACACCAACTCAAAAAGGCTTTTTGATGTCATTTTTTATTTAATCTTTATTGGTTTGGGTGTCAATTCATTTGAACCTGGGGCCAACATACACTAATTCCACTTATGATTATCAGATAAGGGGTCAATGATACAGTATTGTAATTCAGAAATTCATCATCAAATGTAAGAACTCAGAGACTTCTGCTGTAATTATTTGGATAAACGTTGCACCATTCATAAAGTTACGGTTAGTTACTGATCCTCTGGAAACGTCCCTACACCCATGCTAGACTGCAGAAAACATGTATTGTTCCTTACTTAAAATGGATTTCTTACCTCTCATTCCATTTGAGAGGCCTCTGCTGATTAAAAAAATGACTCAAGTTGTGCTTGGATTGCACAAAGGAATCAATGCTCTTTAGTGATTGCATTTACGTTGGGAGCCCCAGCATTTACCGTATTTATTTGAATAAACGCCCCGTTGAGAATGTGGTTTTGAGGGATATTTATTCGAGGGAGTCGTTTATGTCTCAATAAAGAATTGAAATTGAAAAAAAAAATATGTGTGTATGTAAAATGGATATGTATTAAATAAACGCCGCTTATTTTTAGTTCCTATGCATGTAATGCAATAGGAACAATTGTAATCACTCTTCATTTTTCCTTTGTATTTTATTGTGTGTAGTGTGTGTGTGTGTGTGCGTGTGTGTAGACATTTATGCAAATGCGCATGCGTCAAAGAAAAATTTTTCCGACATTTGTTTTACCTCGCATGCGAAGTTCGATGTGAAGTTTCTGCAGAGTTCAGTCAGGGCTCACGCTAACCGATCGGCAAGTCGGCATGCATAGGCGTAGATCCCGGGAAGATGGGGGCTATATCCCCCCAATATTTGACAAGGGTTGGGGGGATGGTCCATTGTATCATCCCCCCCCCCAATATTTTGACTATGTATGGGATAAAATGGAGCTTTACACACTTCAAAAGACTGTCACAGAAATAATTTGCACTATATTATGCGCTTACAAAGATGAAAATTAGCATAATGTATTAATGTTGATAACAAAATTATTTTATCCGGTACCAATCTAAGCTCTTCTTTCCTTAGATGTTAGATGTGCTTGCAAAGAGAGCCACATTTCACACTGAAGGGTGTGTACGACATCAGTAATGTTATGTCAATTCCAAGAATGTTTAAGGTTATATCGGTTGATGAGGAATTTATTGATTAGGCCTATAATAGCAAATTGCATCAATTTATTTTGGAAAAACAAGGTTTCCAGCTTCAGAGGGGGGCACATCCCCTGTCCGCAGAAAGGGCACACAATTGCGCTAACACCAGGCGCGCAACAGGCGTCTTGGGTCAGAGTGGGTATTTATTTTCCCGGTTAGTAATTTACCATACCCACCCCACGCCACTCCCCATATAGAAAACAATACGACATAGGGCTTATCTTATTTATAATATAGGCCACACACGTGTGTTTGAAACTAACTATAAGCATTTTTATCATGGTTTTATTTATTAAAAACATATTCTTTCACCATCAATACACGAGGCCCTTCTTTTAGGTTAAAACAATATATCTTAAATTTGTCTTTCTTGAGTTTGGGACTATTATGTGTTTAAATAATTTAAAAGAAAAAACCTAAAAAAGCCCTAAAAACACAAAATATTTTTGTGTTTTTAATTCTAATTTCGTCGGAATTGATGAAAACTCCCTAAAATGTGCAATTTATAGAGGAAATTGGCCTACCGTAACAAGAAATTCGCGCAAAGAATTTGAGAATTTTAGGCACTTTCAGAGGGTGCATTTGTCAAGGGGTGGGGAAAGATTTTCCAAAGATGGATATTTTCCCTTGTCCCCCGGTGTTTTTAATTCTAATTTCGTTGGAATTGATGAAAACTCCCTAAAATTTGAGTTTTTAGGCATTTTCAGGGGATGAAAAGGGCATTTATAAAGGGGTGGGGAAGATTTTTCAAAGATAGATATTTTCCCCTTATCCCCCAGTGGTTACGCCATCGGGCAGCATAGATGAAAGGAGTTATGAAGTGGAGAAGGGGTTGCAGGGTGTTGTGAGTCTGGTCATTATGATATCTTCCTTTTTATTCTTTATTTTTCTCTTTTTCTTTCCTTTTCCTCCTCTTTCTGTTTCCCTCCCTCTCCCCTCTTTCTTTTCTCTTATTACGACGGGTTGGTCAGCCCGGTAAAATCCGTCAGGGGAGGGGAAGTTTTCACCCTGCCCACACCCCCCGCGCCTGTTAAGATGTGTATAAGAGACAGGTATATTCATTTGTCATTAATGTTTAAAATGG
>NW_022732104.1:154757-176102 GCF_011630105.1 Anneissia japonica
GCGTGTATATATATATATATATATATATATGTATGTCTATATATATATACGTATATATATATATATGTATATATTTATATATATATATATATGTATATGTATATATACTTTTTAAGTCATGTATCATGCATAGGAACGTTGAAGCCTGCAAGGCTCTGGTTTACTGTATGTGAAACTACAACACATAATTACCGGCAAAGTGTTATTGCGCGATCATAAAGACATATTTATCCTAAGTTATAATAATGTAAATCTACTGGAGTATAACAATAATAGAATATATTAAGAACCATGTTGCTCTCATTAGTTTTGTTTACAGTCATTTAGGGGACGTTTATTACATGGAGGCGTTTATTCCAAATTAGGCTCTGGAGTTTATTCAAAGCAGGGCGTTTATTCAATATACACAGTAATTGAAAATTAATTTATTAGCCAAAATCACGGCCTCGTGTACTCCTACTTCTGCTTTTTAAATAGTGTATTCACCCCTAAGTCGTACGTTTCTGTTTTATTCAGGTTTATTGTGCGAGCAGTCTTTGACTCCGTGTGATCCAAACCCTTGCTTTGAGGGCGTTAACTGCATTTTGGTGCCAGACATGTATTTGGGCTTCAGATGTGAACCGTGTCCTAATGGGTATAATGGCGACGGCATCAAGTGCAGTAAGTTTACAATATTATGTAATATAATTTAATATAATTTAAATAAAATTATTTATGTTACCATCGGTTGTAATAAGTTGACTGTTACATTCAATCAATTTTATTACAACGTGGTTCAACATGTATACTATTAATAATATAACAATAAATAATTTATACTTCCTTAGTCAATACTTCATTCAAAAACGAATCAGGAAAAAGTAAACATCATGCCCAAGACGGTATATTCTGCGTGTCTATAGCATATTATCATACCGTAAAACCTCGAATTAAAGCCCATTGGGCTTAATCTCGAGATGAAGCCCGTCTCGAATTGAAGCCACCCTTTTTAGTTTACAAAATTAGCCTCGAAAAGAAGCCCATCTCAAAAAGAAGCCCATGGGCTTCTTTTCAAGATAGCATAGGCTTCTTTTCAAGATATTGCAGTCACATACACTGTACATGAATTTCTGAAAAAAAAATAAATTAAATACAAGCTTGGTTTATACAGTAGTTTAGCTGATTTAATGCCAGTTAAATACACTCTATGATACTGATTTATGTTACAGTGGCCTTATTTATTGTTTTACAGTGCATTCATTTTGAAAAGAAGTCCCCTTCTTTACTTTGCAAAAATAGTCTCGAAATGAAGCCCATCTTGAAAAGAATCCCATCTCCAAAAGAAGCCTATCCAAAGTTCGCAAAAAAAAAATGCCCATGGTCTTCATTCGAGGTTTCACGGTATTATATGATCCGCTCTTCGCAGGATTTTCCGCTGTTCTGACGCGACTGGCCATTCCTGCATCTTCGTCGTTTGTTTGTGACTAATTGTAATGCTTTATAAAATGTAGATTCATAAACTATGTTTATTTGAATTAAGGTATCCTGAAAGAAACCTATTGATATATTTATGTTTTTTTGTTTTTTGTTTTTGTTTTTGTTTTTGTTTTTTTTAATTAAATGTTGTTTTAATCAATTGCAATTGGCTAAACTATACCCGAAACTATAGCATTCAGATAAGGATGTGACTATCTAAATTCTATTTTTTGTTTGCTTCTTTTATTTGAAGGGGGACAATGCTCAGCAATGTCCTAATAACATCAGGCGCGTAACAGGGGTCTTGGGTCGAGGGGGGGGGGGGGGGAGGGGAAGGTAATAATTTTCTCGTTTAGTAATTTATTATACACACCCCACCCCTCCATATAGAAAACAATACGACATAGGGCTTATCTTATTTATAAAACAGGCCACGCACGTGTGTTTGAAACTAAATATAAGCATATTCATCATGGTTTTATTTTATTTATTTTTATTTATTTATCTTCACTATCAATACACATTGAGACCCTTTTTTTTAAATGTTCTTTCTATTTGAGTTTGGACTATTATGTGTTCTTAGAACTTAGAACGCAAAGCACAAGTTCCCACCCTAAAAAAGGGACAATTTTTTTTTTTTTTTTTTTTTTTTTTTTTTTTTTTTTTTTGGGCCTTTTTTTTAGTTTAGGGCCACACACGTTTTTTGAAACTTAATATAAGCATTTTTCATTATGGCTTTATTTATTACAAACATATTCTTTCACCATCATTACACATTGAAGCCCTTCTTTTAGGTAAAACGATTTATTTTAAATTTCCTTTATTGAGTTTGGGACTATTATGTGTTTAAATAATTTAGAAGGCTAACCTTCTAAAAAAAAGGGGAGAAAAAGTATTTTTAATTCTAATTTCGTCGGAATTGATCAAAACTCCCTAAAATGTGCAATTTTTAGAGGAAATCGACCTATCCTAACAAGAAATGCGGGCGAAGCGCACGAAATTTAAGATTTTTAGGCACTTTCAGGGGGTGAAAATGCCATCTTCAAGGGGTGGGGAAAGATTTTCCACAGATGGATATTTTCCCCTTGTCCCCCGGTGGTTACGCCACTGCGGAGAATATCTGGCGGCTTAGAGCAAAGGAGCTATGGACACTTGTGGAGAAGGAGTTGCAGGGTGTTGTGAATCTAGTCATTATGATATATCTTCCTTTCTATTCTTTTCTTTAATTTTCTCTCCTTTTTTCTTTTCATTCTTCCTTTCCTTTTCTTTTCCCCTTCTTTCTCTTTCCCTCCCTCTCCCTTCTTTCTTTTCTCTTATAACCCAGCCCAGTACGAGGGCTTGGTCAGCCGGGTAAAAATCGTCAGGGAGGGGGAAAGTCCGCCTCCCCTGCCTCCTCTCCCCGCCTGTTACGCCACTGAATAACATGCAATGCACTGCTGACAACCAATGTACATGTCGAGATTTTCCGGGGTTCAGACACGACTAGCCCCCGCTAACGCCACACCTGCATCTTCGTCGTTCGTTTGTTACTAATTGTAATGCTTTATAAAATCTAGATTCATAAACTATGTGATATATTTGAAATAATTTTTATGTATTCTGAAAGAAACATATTGATGTATATATATATATTTTTTTTTTATTAAATATTGTTTTAATCAATTGCAATTGGCTAAACTATAGCACTACAAATAGGGATGTGACTATCTAAATTCTAATTTTTGTTTGCTTCTTTTATTTGAAGGGAGACAGTGCTCAGTAACATGTCCTAATAACATGCAATGCAGTGCTAATAACCAATGTACATGTCAAGATGGTTGGACAGGCTTTGGCTGTAAAATAGGTAGGTACTACATAATTAGTTTTTTGACTTGTAATTTTGTATTTATTTTGAGTTGTTAGCGCTTTTAATATTTATTGTATTATTTTTTTACAGGTATTACCTTTCTTAGTATCCACATTAGCATTTCTTGACATATACGTTATTCGTGTAGTTAGTCATTTCATATTAAATCATGTGTGGTTATAGTTATGAATAAGTTGTTAAATGATTTTTTTTTGTGACGGGAAATTAGAAATTAGTATCTGCATACTATAGCACTTGATAACGTGTCATTTAGTACTTCAATTTTAAACGATGCCTTTAACACGCGCAGTTTATCGTGGTAACACATCGGTTATCACCCACATCCTGAATTCTGACAAGTACTATAACTATTAGATGTACTGTATATTTTACACTGTTTTAATAACGTGTCGTTGTCTTGACAACTTTATTTCTATCAATCAATCAATCAATCAGGCTTTTCCATCCACTGCTTTGTAATGTGCATTCATTAAATAATTCAATCTATTACCGTACTCTCAAATATGTTGTGTTATGTACCCTGCATGCTAGTCGACGCATTTCTTCAGTGTACTTTTTTCTTGTTCTTGGTTACCGTACCATTTTATTAAGTTCCCTGTCCCTCTATCGCCATAAGTATTCTTTATACAAAGCGTATCTTTCCATTTCGTTATTGATTATTTAAGATGACTTTTACATTCTTGCTAATATAAACGTGGTATATTTTCGCAATAACGACAAACAGACGTGAGTTTTGCGCATCAGCACCAATTAAGTGGTGATAGTAACAGTGTGGTGGTGGTGGTGATGATGATGATGATGATTATGATGATGATATTGACGAAAACGACCACAGTCATGGTCATGATGATGATGAGAATTATGATCATGATGGTGACGTCGAAGACGATATAAATGATGATGATATTAAGGATAATCAAAATCAAATCAAACCGTTCCATTTATATTACGCCATTCCAACAATCATTGCTTGTGGCGCAGTGGACGAGATGTTGCTCTTTTCAATGACGTTCTGCTCCCCTGAGAGGGTCGCTTCATATCCTCTGCAGGCGAGTGGACCAGTACACCGGGGTACCCCCCCCCCACCCCTACTCGTCTCTGGGTTTTTTTTTAAATGTACATGACCATTTGTGTACACTGGGCCTACGGTTTATAGTCCTTATGCCGGTATTGTTGGCTGTGGTTACGGGGCCCCTGCCTTTACCGCTCAGCCATTCGACTTGATAGAAATAATGATGATAAAATAACAATTTAACATAGTAATAGTATTAATATCTTTTCCGTAGCAATGATGATAATGTGATAGGCCCAATTGCTTCCCATCAACAAACTAATTAGTCGTACTTTACCATGTGGTACTATTTTTATGTAAGGCCCGAGATACTGGAACTCACAACACTGTACCTCAAACCCTTTAAAGCTGCTTTAAATTTACCACATTTAAAATTTTAAAGATTACATTAAATTCTACCAAGTTCTCACACAATTTATAATTGTTTACACGTTATTGTCTTAAGCATACTTTTATTGTGTTTATTATTTGATGAGTGTCATTGCTCCATCAAGTCTAGGCTTGATGTTATGGTTTTGTCGCATGCACATTACAGTAGATTATCAGAACATCGGAATACTACTGTATTCCTGAAAGTGCACGTTATTTTGGAATGATAACACGGTTTGAAGTCATTAATTATGTCTCATAGCTATCTGTAGACCCGACTGTCAAAATGGCATATGTGCGGCACCAAACGAATGTAGATGTTATGCAGGTTACACGGGTAAACGATGCAGTGAAGGTAACATTTTTCTTTTAACACATCTTATAATTGATTTAATAATACATAGGCTTTGTCTCATTTTTGTATTTTCCTTGTAATTTAACCCCTGCTCTCTGAGTATTCTGTATTGTTACAGTTAACCAGCAAACTGGGATTCGAACCCAGAGGCCACAGAACTAGAGTGACCCCCCACCTAAATGGCGCATTTAGGTGGGGGTGGGATAGGATGAGATAGACAAAATGTATTTGGTTGTAACGAGACGAGACGTATGGTAAAACAAAGATGAGTCACCTCACGTTGTACTGAATGTGAGTGCGGAACTTTGGGGAGGTGAAATTGTGTGAAGATGGTCGTATGTAAGCTTGCACGACCATCTTTAATTTGTTGTAGAATTTTGGACACGGACGGACTGGGAGAGTTTGCCATGATTGTTGTATAGATCACGTATTGTCACAATTTAAGTAGGCTAGGCGTTTGTGACAACATGTAGTGTTGTAGCCGAGCACATGAAAATACACTTGAAAAACATATGAACGCTTTTCAAATCCTGAACTAGTGTAAGAACAACTCACTTAAAACTACCGTACGTGTGTGACACGTGACGTACGCTTAATTGTTCATGATCTGAGTAAATCAACGGACATGTACGCCTTTATAAATTTACAACGTGACGTACAGTAGTGTCATAAATTCAAAACTGTGTCAATCGCAATGATTGAGTCACCAAAGTAACGTCACAACAAATTTTATTAACCTTTGTTTTGGCCTGATAATATAAGTTACTATGTTTACCTGCGTAAATTTCATAGTATAAACCTTTAAACAATTTCAAACACTACAAATTTCAGCACTGAGTCACCTCTCAAACGAGAGATGCTTTTCGTTTTTGTGTATTCAGCCAAATTCTTTTACATAATCATAATATACGATCAATGTTCCAAATTTGTTTTTCGATTGCTTCCCACATTCTCGACAAAGGGCGTTCCGGAAACATTGAATGATGATATTATTAGTATGGTGATGATGAGTAATATTATTAAGAATAGTAATAGTCAGGCCTCATTATTGCGATATATAACATTAATAACATTAATGTCATCTATAAATTCATAAACTATACATCGGTTTTGAAGAGTTACAAATAAGATAAGATCTCCGATTAACCAATGACCTATGATAATATTTCAAGTTTAGCTCCATGTAGGACACTGACAGACTATAAAAATAATCATAAACGTTACTTTATTGGCCCACATCTTAAGAATATGCTAAGAGGGCGAAATATTTCCAACATCCTTTCATGAGATTCAGATATACACAAACTGCCTTCAAATTTAAACAAAACTCTACAGATCATTAACCATCGCTGAAGATTGTTCGAGAACATAATGATAGTGATAGTTAATTGTTTACTGTGTAGCAGTACTACCATCTGTAAATTTGTATATAGGATCTGTGTGTAAATAATACCTTGCATTTTTAACTAATATCCCATTATACACCAAGCTTAGGAAGGTCATTTACCTTAAGGTCATTTGCCTTAATTCAAGTGACCACACATCATTTGGGAATGTTGATGAGTTTCCCAGGTACTAGACAAGGACAGGCAATTACTAATCCTTATTGGTCAGATGGTATGAAAGGTAATGCTATATCACATACATTTGTACTTTTACAGACACTCCTCAGTTTGCCCTACACATTACTTTCGCTTTCTATCAATTTGTATATATCATCAACTTGTTTTTGTAAATACGCTTTTCACTTGGAATAAATTGTACAGTTATACATATAAATTAGTGTGGCGTATTTTTATCATCTTATCGTACACTTACACTAAAGTGGTGACCTCCGACGTTTCAGTACACACTCTTTGCATCAAGTTAATAATGGAAGGACAACAGCAACAAGTTCAACAGCAACAACCTGTCGTATCTGCTTTAGATGCTACACCGCCTGCAATATCATCAGTTTCTCTGAAACTTCCACCCTACTGGCCCAATGATCCAACATTATGGTTCACACAGGTTGAGGCACAGTTTACAACCAGGCATATCGCGGTGGACGCTACGAAGTACGCGTATTTGGTGGGCTCCTTGAATCGGAGATAGCCCAAGAAGTGCGCGATCTCTTACTTCACCCGCCACAGGACAATAGGTACGTACAATTAAAGGAGGCATTAATAAAACGGACATCTGACTCCGATCAAAAGCGTCTCCGACAACTTTTGACAGCGGAGGAGTTAGGAGATCGAAAACCCTCCCAATTATATCGCAGGATGTTGCAACTGCTCGGCGCGGCGACCGAACCCTTGAACCAACAATTATGAAGCAATTGTTCTTAAGTCGTCTTCCAGCCAATGTTCAGTTAATTTTGGCTTCTGCAAAAGATGAGCTAGATATGCCATGCCTAACTACACTTACCGACAAAATATTGGAGGTATCTGCCACCTCCCCAATATCTGTGCCACCGCCGACTGTTTCTTCCGTCCACCCAGAGGAACTGCCCTCACAATCTGCCACAATTCACACACTTCAATTGCAGATTCAAAAATTTGAATCTTGGCAAGCGGATCAACGATCTCGACCCAGAAGCGGAAGCCCAAATCGCAGTTGATCATATGGTCGCAATCGCTCTTCATCGCGCAATCGCTCTTCACGATCAGCCGATGATAAGACGCCATCACTTTGTTGGTACCATTTGAAATTTGGTGATAATGCACGCAAATGTCTTCCACCGTGTTCAGGAAACGCCAACGCCAACAACTAAAAGCGACGAACGTTGCTGGCCATCCTGTAATCGCCTTTTCTTTATCACGAACAAATTTTCTAACCAACGCTTCCTCATCGACACAGGGGCAGAAGTTAGCGTTGTTCCACCAACTCGACATGAACGTAAAAAAAGGCGACATGATTATAACTTAAACGCGGCTTACAAATCATCGATTGCAACATACGGACACCGTTCAATTACTCTTGATCTGGGATTACGTCGCAAGTCTTCATGAATTTTTGTGATTGCGGATGTGTCGCACCCCATTATAGGCGCCGATTTTCTACGACATTTTGGACTCCTTGTCGACATGACTAACCATCGACTAGTGGACACAACAACCAATTTAAGTATTCAGGGTATACTTTCGAAATGCCCACCACTCAACCTTATGTTCAACACAGTCGTGGGTAAGTCCAACTTTGATAACATTCTTTCAGAGTTTCCTTCAATAACACTCCCATGTTATCAGGAGGCGACTTTGAAACATGATGTAACACACCACATTACAACCAACGGCCCTCCAATATCTGCACGTCCTCGTCGCCTTGTGCCCGACCGCTGCAAGATCGCAAAACATGAATTTGAACATATGATGCAGCTTGGTATAATCCGCCCCTCTGACAGTAACTGGTCGTCACCCCTGCACATGGTTGCAAAGAAAACCCCTGGAGATTGGCGTCCTTGTGGTGATTATCGTGCACTCAACAATGCCACTCTTCCTGATCGGTATCCTATACCTTACATGCAAGATTTTACATCCACATTACATGGTGCAACCATTTTCTCTAAAATTTATCTCGTCAGAGCATATCACCAAATCCCTGTCGAGGCCAGCGATGTACCAAAAACCGCTAAAACTACTCCATTTGGTTTGTTTGAGTTCGTTCGCATGCCTTTTGGATTACGCAACGCCGCACAAACTTTTCAACGATTTATCGATCAAGTGACACGCGGACTTGATTTTTGTTATGCATATATAGACGATTTGCTTGTTGCAAGCTCTAATGCCCAGGAACACGAAAATCACTTGCGTCAATTGTTTACTCGCCTCAATGTGTATGGTGTTGTTCTTAATCCAGCAAAATGCCAATTTGGAGTTTCATCATTGGAATTTTTAGGACACCATGTGGATGCCAAAGGTATCCGACCACTTCAGACAAAAAACAATTTCCACAACCAAAGACATTACGCAAACTCCGCGAATTTTTTGGACTTGTTAATATTTACCGTCGATTTATACCTCAATGCGCTGAGATCTTACAACCTGTTACAGCATTACTTGTAGCAACAGGTAAGAAACAAGATCACATTTGGACTAACGCAGCATTGACTGGATTCACAAACGTAAAAATCGCCCTTGCTAACGCTACACTCCTCACCCACCCGCAGCCAGATGCACCATTGTGTATTATAGTAGATGCTTCGGATATGGCTATAGGAGGTATTTTGCAGCAACGCATTGACGGCAATTGGCAACCGATCTCTTTTTACTCTCAAAAACTTAAATCAGCAGAGACACGATTCAGCACGTTTGGTCTTGTGCCTTTGGCAGTGTATCTCTCAGTTAAACATTTCCGTCATTCTCTTGAAGGACGCTCATTTCACATCTTAACTGGTCACAAGCCACTCGTTTACGCCTTTCGCGCTAAAGCTGATCGTCACTCTCCACGTGAAATTCGTCATCTAGACTTTATCTCCCAATTCACGACTGATTTACGTCATGTAAGCGGCAAAGATAATGCTGCAGCCGACGCACTGTCGCGCATCGAACTTAACCCTCTTGAGCACCATTCGTCTACAATGGTTGATTTTGAACGCATTGCAGTGGCACAACAAACTGATGATGAACTGTGCAAACTACGTGAATCATCATCGTCACTTAAACTCCAACCATTTCCAACTGCAACTTCAGACTCAACGATTCTTTGCGATGTTTCAACGGGTAATCCTCGCCCATATGTTCCATTAGATTTTCGTCGCACAATTTTTGACACTCTTCATTCGATATCTCATCCTGGTATTCGAGCAACTCAACGTTTAATTACAGAGCGTTTTTTATGGCCGAGTATAAACCGTGATGTACGCCAATGGTCTCAAACATGCATTCAGTGTCAGCGCTCCAAAGTACAGGTACACCGACACACAGTCTCACCGTTGTCTACTTTTTCCACACCTGATGCTCGTTTTGACCATGTCCACATTGATATTGTCGGACCTCTTCCACCCCCAATGGTTATAGTAATTTACTGACTTTTACTGATTGTTTCACTCGTTGGTCGGAGGCTGTACCCATCTCTGACATAACAGCAGAAACTGCCGCACTCGTTTTTGTTGATCGCTGGATTTCTTCATTCGGGGTACCTTCCACAATAACCACAGACCGAGGTCGACAATTCGAATCTACATTATTTCAATCACTAACATGATTACTTGGAACCAAACAAATTCGTACAAACTGCATACCATCCGATGGCAAATGGACTTGTTGAACGATTTCATCGCCATTTGAAAGCCTCTCTCAAGGCATACAATGACCCTACAAAGTGGACTGAACATTTACCCATTGTACTTCTAGGAATTCGCACTGCACTTAAGGAAGATCTTGGACATTGTGCGGCAGAGCTTGTGTATGGTACTACATCACGATTGCCAGGACAATTTTTTTATTAACATTCTGAATTTCCTGATTATTCTAATTATGTGCATAGATTACGTGATATAATGAGTAATTTTTATCCCACTCCAACCCGCACCAATCCTAATCGTAAATCTTACATCAGTCAGGATTTACTAACTTGTACTCATGTGTTTGTTCGTAGAGATTCCGTTCGTAAACCATTACAACATCCTTACGATGGCACTTTTAAAGTTTTACGAAGAGCCGACAAACAGTTTGTTCTTGACATAAATGGTCGTCGAGACACTGTCAGCATTGACCGCCTAAAAGTAGCCCATTTAGATACGGTTACAGCACACACACCCACCTCCACCCTTGGGCCTAACAATCCCCCACAGTTAACAGCCCCTGCTCTTTTTCACTGGTAGGGGGCTCCTGTAGCAGTACTACCATCTGTAAGTTTGTATATAGGATCTGTGTGTAAATAATACCTTGCATTTTTAACTAATATCCCAACTTCATGGGTTATACACCAAGCTTAGGAAGGTCATTTATCTTAAGGTCATTTGCCTTAATTCAAGTGACCACACATCATTTGGGAATGTTGATGAGTTTCCCAGGTACTAGACAAGGACAGGCAATTACTAATCCTTATTGGTCAGATAGTATGAAAGGTGATGCTATATCACATACATTTGTACTTTTAAAGACACTCCTCAGTTTGTCCTCTCTGAGTACACATTACTTTCGCTTTCTATCAATTTGTATATATCATCAACTTGTTTCTCAAGTGTTTTTGTAAATACGCTTTTCACTTGGAATAAAATGTACAGTTCTACATATAAATTAGTGTGGTGTATTTTTATCATCTCATCGTACACTTACACTAAAACTGCTTGAAAAATTTGCAAAAATTGAAACCATCATACATATTCATATGGCATTCTTACTGTCAGTCATTCAATGTCCATTTATTGTTATTTTTGTAATTTCGAAACATATATAAAATATACTGCGTAACAGTATGAATACTCAGATTAATACTCAGATACGTTGATTTTAAGTCATTGTATCAGAATCGAGTATTAAATAAAGTTAGGCATATAGAGGAAGACGAAACTCATATACTGTCCAGCTGTGCTCACTAAAGAGATCTTGTTTAGGCTCACTCACTGTAACAATACAAACCGTCTGCGTAATTCTTTTATCCATGATAGTATTCATATTGTTACTTCTTACGTTCATAGAAAATAACGATATAGTATTTTCGTATATGATATTTTAAAATGATAATGATAAAGTACGATATGAAATTTTTAGATTTTCTTCTGGATTTTAACGGTTTTTTTGTCTGCGTTTCCCAACTGAAGATGCCTTTCTTTTGTTATTACCAATGAAAAATAATAAAGTTCATTCGTATTTCGTATTTCGTACAATTTTGACTATAGAAACACTAAATTATTCCACCAAATATTTTGGCTAAAGACTGCTGGAGTAGTCGAAATATCTGTCAGAGTAAATGTTATGGTTTATTATAATAGTACCGTACGGTATATAGGCCATCTTGTAATTTTATGGTAATAGACTAATACCCGCTACGTCACTGATTATTATATAGACCTACGTGTGTAACGTATTGATGTTCCTCGTATGTTTTGATAATCTACATGAAGTCTTCCCATTGTTTATCCTTCTCTCTATCTCTATTATTTATAGATAATAATATAATCTATGGCGAATTATCAACAATTATTCTTCGTACCGGAGCAATTTCTTCAAAGTTTTCTGGATATTCTATGACTTAATATATTAAACTGGTTAACTAATATATGTGATTTATTCTTTTAGTATTTTTGTCTATTCCACTTTTTGTTAGCTATTTGTAAGCCCGATTGTAAACACGGTGGTAAATGCTATGCTCCTAACGTGTGTGTCTGTCCTTCTGGGTTCGTGGGTGCACATTGTGAAACGAGTAAGTAATTCTGTCGATTTCCAACAAGAAACCAATTGCAATTTCTACTAAGATTAATCATAATAACGATACAACACTAACTATAATAAACATACCATCATAACCATTTACTATAACCCATACCGTTGTAACCATAGTATATACGGGTAACCATTCCGACCATATCCATACTAACCATACTATTGTAATAATAACCGACCTTGATAATAACAACTAATCATGAACGTATTAATACAAACATATAAAGTAAAGATATATTAAAATAACTATATTTTATATTGCTGCTACTATACGTAATTGCCCAACAATACACATTTATATGTAAAGTGGTACAGTCAATGAATACACAATAATGATACGATTGTTAGTTACAAAATCATTAAACAATGTATGTTGTTAATTATACTTAACTTGCATAATAATAGTGCGATATACTAACATTATTTTTAAAAGCTGAGATAATTTATTGGAATTTAACAATATAAGACAATCCTTTAATATCGCCGCGTAAAAATCGCCCTAACCATGATTAATACAAATGTTTGACGCTGACCATTATTCTGAACGAAGAAAAGACCATCGGAACGGCCAAAAGTAGTCCGGGCAAACCGACTTTAGCGGCGGTCAAAATCTGTCCGCCGGACCTTTTCTGGCCCGGATCAATTTTAGCGTGACAGCCTAATTTTCTAGCCGAATAATAGGCCTATCAGGCCTAATACCTTTTTTCGGATTCTGGCCGAGAAATTTTATCTTGGAACTGGAATTATTGGTTAAATTTTCTTAAAATGATGAAATTATTCTTAGTCTTGTGCCTTGATGAATATTTCCTTCTCAGTCGACTGTTAAAAATCGAAGGTCGAAGCACCTCGTGTGGGACTAAAAGTATTCGGTGTTATGTTGACCAAGCTGACATGGCTGTAAGCACCATGAATAAAAATCTGTAGTAATGTGGACCGTTTATTCTTACGTACGTGCATCGTAAAGCAGACTCCCTGAATTAAGTTGATAAACTAGATTAGTGACTTTGAAATTTCTTTTATGTTGACAACACTGACGTACTGTATTGTCCTCAATGTTGTGGTCATTATTTCTCTGGAGCTCACAATTATGTACAGTACCTGACGAACCATCCCCTAGTTTATGATGCTCCTTTCTCGGCATTTGAGTCGAGCTACATGTGCTTAACTAAACGTACTAACTTTCAAACAATGCTTTCAATCGCATAGAACAGGCTAAATTATTTTTTTTATTACGATCACGGTCGCCTACTTAATTTCAAACTAATCGATGTTATAAATTTATAAATACAGTAGGTGCGGCATAACTATTTCACTTGTAGTGCTTGCCTTGTACAAACACACAGAGCTCGTGGTCTGTATTTTTGGCAAAATAGTTCAATAAAAAAGTTCAATATAGTACCAAGGTCCTCTTAACCACACGTGGATCGTCTAGAAAATTACCTGTGCGGACCCGGATCACTGTAGACGTAATTTTTTTTCTACAAAATACATAATCATTCGAAGGATTCACATTTTTTTTTCTTAATTTATTGTTTGTTTTTTTTTAACGTACGTAAACATCATAATTTTATCGCCTCCTTTCTTGGAAGTGTAATTTTCGCTTACTCTACCTCTAAACGCTCCGAGATTTCACTACCAAATGTGGTGGTTTTTTTTTCTCAAAGCCGATGCCCGTGTGATCGTGAGTTTCCTACCTATTAGGTCCTCAATGCGGCATGGTTCGGCAAGCCTGCTCATGACTGACGCTGCGTGTCTAAACTGCGGTGGTGGACCTTTCCTATCATTCGACACTATTTTTACCTCTCCTGTTAATAATACTCACACACTTTTGGAGTCCTTTGGAGGTAGGCTTTACCCACCAAAACCAGAACCAGAGCCGGAACCACATTTCATTTGTTGCAATGCCTTAGCAGCTGCATATACTTATGTTTACGTAGTGTTTATGTTTACCTATTAACAATTATCTGTGTGGTGTTGTGGATAAAACTAAGATTGTAAAGTAATAGGCTAGGCCTATGTGTTTTATGAATGTACTAATAGCACCCCTTTTCCTTTCATTTAGTGACTTGTCGAGTTAATTGTCAAAATGGCGGTTTTTGTTCAGACCCAGATACTTGTATTTGTCCAGCGGGATATTCAGGACCTACCTGCTCACAAGGTACGAGTTCAATGACAATTAGTAACGTGCGTAGATATATTTTTCAACATGTCTTGTGTACCGTATGCACTCGTTATTGTTAGATTTAAGTTATTGCTTTTGTTAATATCATTGTTATTTTTATTGTATTTTTTTTTAAATATTTTTTGCTCATTAGTTTATTGTTTTTTGTTTGAAATGTTCCTGTTGTTGATTTTGTTGTTTTTATTGTTGTTTTGTTGTTGCTGCTGTTGTTTTGTGTTCTTGATGTGTTTGTGTTGTGTTATGTTCATTTACCTATTCCAAAATCCAATACGTAATCGATATATATTCCAGCCGTTTGTCAGCCTGGATGTATGAATGGTGGGATGTGTGTAGAACCATCGCGATGTCTTTGCTCTCGGGGTTATAGTGGAAATTATTGCCAGCGAGGTTAGTTATGTATCGTCTTTAATTGTTTGAAAGGATAAAATCCTTAATTTTTTACATATATGAATTACATTATATGCGTAATCATATGGAGGAAAGATGTGACAGTAAAATCATCAAATCTAATCAACCACTACACTAGTTTCATAAGCAAGTAATTGGAAACCCCAACAGAGACAAATTAATTTATAAATTTATTTACATTTATATATATAAATACACAATGTATAAATGTAAATAGATATATACATATAAAACACACACACACATATATATATATATATATTATATATCTTATAAATATATACTGCATAAATTCATAGTTTCAGAAATATATTATATATATATAAACATTTAAGTATAAATATAAATGTGTAAAGATAAAACGATATTAATATAGACCCTTTATAAATTCATAGATATATGAATAGGCCGATACAAAATTTATTTGAATATGAATACATGATGTAATATATAAATAGTTCATATAACTTTTTTGTATGAACGATTTGTTTGGCGAAATTCCAACCTGCAACTCGCTATCACGGCGGTATAATAGAGAGAACTAGATTCCAACCCGGGGTCTTCTTAACCACTGGGGCTTTGGAAATTCGAATCCGATTAGGAGCACTTTATCTGTACACTCCTATGCACATGCGTAGTCATTTTTTGATGCACTGCAAATTAACATACATATGATACGCCCTTATCTTAAGAATGTTTACCGCGATACAAGTAACACTCAACCCAGAAACTTCAGTAACTCATTATATTCAGGTGAGGGCGCTGTAATCGTTTGATGAATTCCTATGTTGTCTAAAATTATTTACCAATTTGTATTTTAGGAATATGTCACGAGACATGCATGAATGGGGGTACTTGTGTACGAACAAATGTGTGTTCGTGTCTGCCTGGATTCATTGGAAAACGATGTGAAATCCGTGAGTTTACATAACAAATACACTTAGTCAACTAAATAAAAAAAATGCAATCTTCCTAACAGTTTAAACTCCCTGTCCTGTAAAATGTATAGTTCCCACACTGTAATCTAATGAAATTTCCGGCGTCAAGTCATATTTATCTGCAATATTTTCCATTATGATTCAAATTGTTTTGAGGTTGGATTACAGTATCCTATTAAAATTAGTATGATATGTTATATGTTGCTGTACTAGCTATCTTTATCTCCGATTAAGTTTGGGTTTCATGGTGGTGTGTGCTCTCCTGCGACCACCTCTTTATAAGCGACCATTTAACCTTGGACCGAGCGTGGTCGCTTTCGAGAGGTTAAACTGCAATATACAAAACTGTAATACTCAATCAAACATGACTTTTTTTTCGTGAGGTTTTGTTGTTTTTGGCACTCTGGAGTCCTCTCCTTTTATCTCAAGTTTTGTAAAACAGGAGTTTTTATTTAATTAATTACTTTTAATTTATAAAGTTTGTGTAGTGTTATCATCTAACAGTAATATCCGTTGTGATTTTCTCCTTGCTAGCCAAGTGTGAAAATCGATGCCTCAACAACGGAAGATGCGTTGCACCAAATACGTGCTCGTGTGCATCGGGTTGGAGAGGGAGACATTGTCAAAGAGGTAAACTTTAATTTAGTGTTTTGAGGTAGGAGGCCGACTAAACATTACTTTTGAATATTCTTTGCTCACATTGTCGGTTTTGTCTGATATTTTCACAGCTATTTGCAATAATGGATGCAAAAATGGTGGTGTTTGCATAAAACCTAACGTCTGTGCATGTCAGCAAGGTTATGGTGGCGCTTCTTGTCAAACACGTAAGATTGTTTTATTTACTTATAACGGCAAAAGGGATAATTTGAAATATTTATTTGATGGAAACATATGTTGCATTGTAAACATATTTTGATTAGGTAGGGATGTTGGCTCCAGTTGCTTTTGCGAGTGGCTGGCATACCAAAAAGGTGATGATGAAAGCAATTACAAACTGATGATAAACAAAGATCTAGACAGGCCATTTTATATTATCGACATGGCAATGCTCTTAATGTCCTAATATATGACGTTTGTTATAAATTAATTGTTTTAATCCTATCAAAAAGTTTACAATTATTACATTTTGTAATTTATTTTAGCAAAATGTCGAAGAGTGTGTATGTACGGTGGAAGGTGTGTTGCACCTGATAGGTGTGCGTGTAGACATCGTTACACAGGAGCCTACTGCGAAAAGAGATCAAGTAGTGTCAGGTTCGTATTATAGATATAATAGACTTATTACGATCAAGAATATAGGCTCACGCAGTTTAAACAAGGACTTTAAACAAGGAAAGTTTTGTTTTTCTGAGCATGTGCAGATTCTGCTTATCTGACTCATTAGCATAACAATACCACACGTAAGGCTAATTCAAGTTAGACGGCTTAAACCAGCCAGCTTCCTATCCTGGTAACAGTTAAAAGTCCTTGGTTTAACCATTAACCAATGGCGTTTGCTTAGACTGTTGTACCACGGGGACTTTTTTGCCATAGTAATAGTAAATCAATTTATAAGCAAGCATCGCTATTCGTTATGTACGTCAATTCGAGCTCGTTAAAAGAGAAGAACAAACTACCTAAAAATTGAATGCAGTTCAATTTATGCACAAAATAATTATGTTATTTATGTAGGCCAACATGTTGAATTCTAGTACCGGTAGATTACGTCATCCATTAGTCTACAAAACTAGGTTCAAAAACACTTTTGTTTTATCAGCAAATCACCTTTTTATAAAACATCTGAAAGGTAATTCAGCTATGGTTTGTATAACTCATTTTCAAACTTGACTATTGTAAATGTTCGTGTTAATATCCATTTCCAATTTTTGCATTTATATTCTTTATACCAACTACACAATTTTGACTTTTTCTTAATTGTTTCTTGATATTATTTTAAATTTCTATTATATACTATAGTTGATGATATGAATTGCACTTAAAATACATCAATAAATGAAAATACAATTTTTTTTAATTATAATATTTGTACATATCTCATTTTTATTATGTATCGGTATTGTTATATGTATTCTTTAATGTGTTACTGTAACAAAAAACCAGGTCTCGCAGTTTTGTATATATATATATATATATATATATATATATATATATATATATATATATATATATATATATATATATATGTGTGTGTGTGTGTTCTCACGACTGCTACTTAGTAGCTGCTACCTTGTTTTAGGATAAATTCACTCCTAACAGGCATTATTATTAATCATTTTTTTCTTATTCTGTTATTAATTTCACTGAATATCAATGGCCCTAAAATATTTTCATATGTATTTATTCAACATTTTCTTAAAGGTATTATCACAGCAGACGACATAACATGTGAACTAGTGGACGAATACTTTAACCGAAGAAAATATGGGAACAAGCTGCCATAGACACATATCGCACTTTCGTTATATTGTAATTCTACTAAAGGCAACTTACTGTGTCGTTTTATGTAGACCTAAATATGTGTTTAACAAAGGTTTAAACAAAAGACCAATCAGGATCATGAGTAATCTGAACTCAGTCCTGCGCTGACTTAAGCGCAAAAGACGTATTTCAAGCACCTTGAACGTTTAAACGATCAACCGATCGAAATGCCAACCGATTCACCTTTATAACGTCACTAAAATGTCATTTACATATATTTTATTATTACCACCATTGTATTACATAATATCATTCAAAAATATATCACGTTACGCAAGTGACCATATAGTTTCTCAAGTGATGCGTCAGCCTTTATTAGTCTTTTAAGAGCAAATCATCTAGTTTGTATATCTTTATTTTCTCTGGTGAATGGATTTAGGCATAATACTTTCAAAGATTATATCATGATATTCGTAATAGGCCTACCGCTTATAGGTATTTTCTAACTTATACAAGTACAGGCCTTTCAAACTACTGTACACTGTTAATTGTATACCGGTATATTATTGCAAAGCCATCCAAATTATAAATAAATATAACATTTGTATTATAATTTAAGGAAGTTAAATTTGTCTTCATCATTCAAAAATATATCACGTTAGGCAAGGGACCATATAGTTTCTCAAGTGATGCGTCAGCCTTTATTTGTCTTTTAGAGCAAATCATCTAGTTTGTATATCTTTATTTTCTCGGGTAAATGGATTTAGGCATAATACTTTCAAAGATTATATCATGATATTCGTAATAGGCCTACCGCTTATAGGTATTTTCTAACTTATCATACTTGACGCAGTCCTTTCAAACTACTGTACACTGTTAATTGTATATATTATTGCAAAGCCATCTAAATTATAAATAAATATAACATTTGTATTATAATTTAATTAAGTTAAATTTGTCTTTTTTTTAAAAAAGAAAAAGGATTTATATAGTAATTTTTAATGAGTGTTCGTTTACATGTATAAGGCTTGCCATTTTGCATACAAATTGTACAGTTTCTTTCTTTTTATTTCCTCTTCCTGTCCGATCTCGATTTCACACTGCTGCCCGCTGTATCCAGTTTTACATGTGCATGTGTTTGGCTGTACACACTTCCCATCATTCCTGCACTTCTCGACACACACAGCTGTATAGAGGAAGATAAAAGTGGTTTTTCATAATCATAGTGACAACCAATAATGGATGATTTGCCAGAATTATCGAGGCATTACTAGCTCGTGTTGCCGACTGCCAAATTACCGACAGACATTTCACAGAGAAGCCAAATGGACACGTCTTTTTGCCAACAGCACGTTTCGCTGACAGCACGTTTCACCGACAGAAGGGTAAAACTATTGTGAGCATGGCTGCTGCCGCCGAATTGTCATTTCTCCAACATAACTTCATCGCCAGGTTAGAAACCCGGGATTTAAATCGAACATGGTGTAATGAATCACAGTCAGTGTTTGTGTACGGTATTAAAAGTATGGTGTTTTATTCATTATACATAAAGATATTGAGTGGCATAACCAAAAAGGAGGGGGAAGGGCCCTTGTTAGAAACCCATTGGCAGATTGGCGTTAATCCTAGTGTGCAATTTGGAGATTCAATGGCGATTCAGTGAATTTTTTGTTTGTCAGTAACAAAACACTTCTATTTAGAAACTCGGAACTAAAAGTGTCGAAAAGTGTCAAAAAGTGTCATCTCTCTTCAATTCTCTTTGCCATCGGTTTTTTTTCCCCCTTTTTTTAAATTTCAATGTTCGCTGCCTATTCTTTGTTTTAAAGGCTGTCTCAACAAAATATTTGTTATTCTTATCTTTCTAATTTGTTGCCTTCTTCATTTCTTTATACTTTGGTTACAATACTGCAAATCATAATTTTTCTATTATACATATTTAAGATGGAATTAAAATCTTGCTTTGAAACTGCAACTGGATGTCTTCAGGGTCATAATTAAAATTGGCTAGATCATGGCTAGATTATGACTATGGGTGAACATCCTTTTAATTAATTAGGCCTATAGATTCGAAATTTAGCATCACACTTACCAAGTTGGCAGTGACTGCCAGTCCATCCAGGTGCGCATGAACATGTATCAGGTTTCACACAGTGTCCATTGTGAAGGCACGGGGTTTTGCAGACAGCTGAAATGATGTTATAAATTGCAGTTTAATCCGTACTAAATGCATGTTCAACGTATATCGAGTTATTAATAGAATTCTACAAGAAAGCGTGTGCAATAATTGCACATGTTTTTGAAAATGTTATCTTGATAATTTATTAGAACAATAACTTATAATAATACTGATGACAGAAGACGTTTAGACAAATACGTACACACACACATACGTAGGCACTCATCGACAAGTCTACACAGACACTTCTTTTATGACATGATTGAAAAAAAATTCTCCATTTACCATGTTGACACGTTCGGCCTTTAAATCCATAAGGGCAGTTACACATGCGGCTACCCAGTACTGCGACACATCGTCCCCCATTCATGCACCTACTTGGACAGTAAGCTATTTTGAATAAAAGAGTAAATAGTTATCAACCAGGGAAACCAGTTGTAATTTCACTGTTGCAAACGGCGTAAAGTATTTTAACACAAAGGTCGATTCTAAAATTGGGTGGGCCCGGTCACGTTGGGAAAGGAGCAATAAACCGAGGCTGGGCGGGCCTGTGTGGCCTCCGAAGGACCCGATTTTGGGTCCAGAGGACGAAGGCCAGCCAAAAAATAACGTTCTGGAAAATTAAATTGGTGATTTTTTTTATAATCTAATCTCCTACATTACCGTTCGACCAAAATCGCCAACCACAATGTGATTGTAATATACAGCCAACCGGTGATGCATGCGCAGCCCGAAATC
>NW_022732104.1:176904-177867 GCF_011630105.1 Anneissia japonica
AAAAAAATCACTAGATAAATCATTTTAATTTAATTCTTTGGAAACATTTTGGATTCAATCACTTGCTGCAGAGCTCTGAGCATCGCCACCTTCTGCTAACCATGGATTGGGCATGTCCATTTCATCCTGTCCACACAGATGGAATTGTTTGCATCACATCCATCTGAGCCAGTCATTTGCTCCTATTGAGGAATAAATACAGTAGTTACAATAATGCAAAACCAGGTTTGTTAAAAATCAAAAATGTTATCAAACATTGGCATTTGCTGCTTTATCAATAACATACCATACTGAGATACTGTATGTACTAACCTGAAAAGACATTCATCAATTGACAGTCTATTTTCAGATTTTTTAATTACTTGACTGAAGCATTCCTGTCGGCTAGTGTGTAATGTATTATTGTTGTTTCTTAATAAAACTGACACACCATGCTGATATTTTTTTACCATTCCAATATATTTGTTTCATGTACTCTGGCTGAACAGTGATGAGATATTCACTTAATTTTCTTTTGCTCACCATAAATTGTGTGTATAGCTTTCATTACAAGTTTCAGCAAACAACCAGAGTGTTTCTGCTAACGTCTTGCTGGGTGCTCGTATGCTTTGTACCACCTTCTTTTGTAGATGCCAATGTTGGGTGGTTGTACTCATGGCAAATGTTGTGGTATGTTTGTCTCATCATGGCGACTGGCAAATACCTATGTGAGGAGAGTGTCATGTTTCGGCCTATCACATATCTTGTCCTACAAAAATATATGTATAATATTTTATTTGAATTCCACATTTCAACAACAGCTGAAAGTTAGGTTTGGAGTAACATATGCATCATTTTATTATTTAATGGGGCATTATTGTTGATAGCCTAGCTTCTAGGCCTACGTGTATATCAATAATAATCTTATTGTTACAGGAATTGGTGTTGGCTCTGATGATATACTGTACTGTAGTGTTATAGCAC
>NW_022732104.1:177921-187934 GCF_011630105.1 Anneissia japonica
GACATTTAGGCCTAGACAGTTTTTCATAGGACCAGGCCTATAGTATACTATTATTAGTAGGCCTAGGGGCTAGGTCTATTATTATGAGAAAAAAAATGCACTAGCACAATTAATGTGACAAAGATGGTATGGCATGACAAGTCTAGGCTAGGCTAGTAGTAGAAACCTACTATCTTTACCGTCACCTGGATAAGGCTACGTGCGAACTCACATGCTGCAGGAAGCAGTGTCCAGGACAGGAGTGCGCTATTGCTGCTGGGTAGCACTGACTGTGCTAATCCTAGGCATAGGTGTAGGACTTGTAAACAAACAAGTCAAATCATCGGACTGATATACGTTTATTAATTCAATTGAATTATTCCTCCATGATTGAATTGACGTTGACTAAACCGTCTCTCTGTAACTGCGTACGTAAACGATCACAAAAACTCACGACTTCACACTAGTGTACTATATCTAGGCTAGTCGCTCGATCGTCGGGACGATTTTTCGATCAGCTGCTCGCCAAAAATTAATTGACAGACTTGTCTTGAATATTAATGAGTTGGTTAGAAAATGCTACCAAGCTACTGAAAAAAGTGATCAGCCTCGTTTTCACCTGATTTTCCTGTCTCATCATATCATGTTTTGTTTCTGTAATTATCCTTACATCTCAACATTTTGAATTTTTTAAGTATTTTTCCCGAACTCAGGAAAGGTTAAATAAGCAATATATGGCCACTTGTCTCATCCCCGCACCCCCCCTTTAACACACAGAATATACTTTTTAACTGACTTCTACACCGTTAAAAGATGGTTTTAACACAAAGTTTGGCCCGCGTTTATTGACAGCTGGTTCAGAAGCTAAACATGTTTAGACATAATTTGCAATGGAACTTGAAGTATTTAGCTTTAATTGTAATTAGATATTTGGTATCATATCAAATGTAAGAACTATAAATGCCATATACACGTCAAGATCCTAATCATGGTCACCATCATTATCATCAGTGCCCCGTTCTGCCATTTAATGACATTGCGTTCAACGATATCTTAACAATATCTGCCACATCTATCTAATTTGTAGCAGTTTCATTTAATTCTATTGTTCCGATATCAGGAAGGTTACCGTAGTTCTTTTAGTTTCTATTCATTATTGTGATCCATACTATTATGTTGCTTTCCTCTTGGTTTTTAACCATAGGCCTAACTGAAAACCAGTTAGTGGCGGTGTTTACTGCTGTTAGTTTTGAAAAATGAAATAACCTATTTTAGAGCATGGCCCTCCATAGCTTGGAACTAACCAGCATAGTCTTCTCCCTCTTATGTTATCCAACGAATTTTTTCTTTTGTTCTACAAATTTCTTCACTTTCAATTTAATTTAATTGTTTTGAATTGTGGGTATCATGATGAAATGCGTCGATTTTCGATGTAGTCTTTTCGGTCCACAGTTCACTATTGTGGAAAAACAACTTGTGACATATCGTGTTAAACATACTTTCTTCATTTATTTCCTATATTTTATTTGTTAAAATGTTTTTTTATTCTTTTTTATTAAGTGATATCGTTTTCTGTATCCAAAAGGCTTCTATATTATTTACAAGCTTTCCAGGTTTCATACCCATCCCTTGATTTGCAGTATTCTTTTTTAGATTGGTTGATTTCTTCTGACTGGAATTATGTTTTTTATTTTATTTTCTAGATCTTAAACTCGATCAATAAAAATATTGCTGATCTAGGCCTAAAGTTTTTTTTAAGCTATAGTTTCGCAGATGATGTGGAGCAAGCTCTCGGAAGTTACATTTTTGATTTGCTATAATTATGATCTTTTTTTATGTTTGTCGTTCTTATTTAGACCGTTTTCGAGACAGACAGTAAAGGATGGTAAGAAACAATCTCGTTGTGTTGATTCCATTTCTGCCTTAAATTTTCCAAAAACAATCTCGTTGTGTTGATGCCATTTCTGCCTTAAATTTTCCAAGAACTCCTTTACATCTAATTTTACGTGTTTTAATAACATGGTAGCTATATTCAGTTCATACAACTTTGTTCATATCTTGAAGTAGAACCACTCTATCAATTCTGTCAAAACGCCTTGTCATATCGAACAGAACCATCGAGATTTCAAATTTTCTGATTTTACTGCTGTCTCTAGGCCTACTAGCAGATGATTGCATGAGCACTGTTTGGTGGTACTTTCAGCTATGCCTTAAAGCCAGGCTTCAGAAGAATAATGTTGATATATTGTACAACTGATTTTTTTAAGACACACACAAAAAAAATCGAGAACGGAATGAGATACAGATTAGATTTTTGAATATTATAAACTGGGAGGAGGGGTAAAAAAGTGTGGTTAAACTCCTTTTTAGCTGTGTCACCAAAAGCGGCACAATGAGGCTTTGTGGTTAAACCCTCCACGCTGTTTTTACAATGCATACCGTATTCTTTATAATGGTATCATTATTCAAGTATCTCACCAATCACTTAATGTAAATAAATTACAAAGAGAGAATAGAGATTGTTCCACATTTTACGAATTAGTCCTAACCTTCGTTCATAAAATTAATAAGCAAGAAAGATGTTTTTGCCGGTATGTTGTCTATTCTTTTTAACATATGCATAACTAATCATTTTACCTCTGGCCGAAGAGACAAATTCAATGTTCAAGTATTATTAACTTGACTTCCTCAATATCTGGATTGTATCGATTGTATAATAACACTGAAGTAGACAGTTATGTCCGTTGACATTATTGCCATTGCTCATGGTTATTCGGTTACAACACAGGCCAACTACTGTACAGGAAGAATAACATGAACATGAATCACATTTGAATGACTGATAAGGGAAAGTATGTGCAGTATAGGCCTATGGTTGTTGAAGAATGCTGCAGTGACGTCTTGTAATTCAGGTAACCCTATAGACCTACTATCCGGCTGTCCGACAACTAACGACTTTAGGCCAAGGTCCCTAACGAGTGACAGGAAATTGAATAAGGACCCTTCATTTATTCATTCATTTAAAAATAATTATGGCAAAAAAGAAGGAACAATCTAAACTCAATGTGGAGATTCTATAAAGTATAATAATACTTATTATTAATGTTTTATTTCTACTAAAGGAATGTTCAGACATCTCTGTGGGTACCAAAATTGATGGAGGAGAGGGCGAATGAAAATATCTGTTGTTTTTTAAAGGGTAATATAAAATTGCCCTTAGAGAGTGGAAAATAAAAATGACCATACAAATAGAAACTTACCGGGCCTATGACTCAAAGGCGATGAAATAAATTTGGCCTAATCTGTAATTTAGTTTAGTGTCAAAAACAGTACGGATATATTTTCTTGACCTCCTTGGATATAACCCTATTGCGGGAACTTGATTTCAGTCTTAAAATACTGGCATTTCTATTAGGTTTTCACTCAAAGACACGAATGAGTGAAGGTTGATGGGGGTTAGTTTTAGTACCCTTAAAGGCGATGAAAATATTTATTCATTTTATAAGACTGTAAAATTGATGTTAAAGGCTCAACTTTTCACCAATCCTCTTTCACCAATGTATTTCTAAACACTCCTAGGCCCAAATGCAATTATATGAGCTTATCTGCTTAATACAATCAGATTTCAGATTCATTTTATTGAACTATATTGCTACTATTACTGATTGGCCTAGAATTTTCCATAAACCAACATTCCATCGAAGATAAATACCACCATAATAACAGTAAATAATAATAATATAATAATAATAATAATAATAATAATAATAAAAGTAATAATAATAATAATAACCTAATAATAACAGTAAATATTTATTATAACAATAACGTTCACGATGAGGAAAATAATAATGATAATGATGACGATGATAATAACAGGCCTAATTTCAAAAATAATACAATGACGATGATGATGTAATAATGCAAATAGATTATTAATGATTAAATTTATTTACTGGAAACAAGATGCCATAAATCGTTAAATAATATTAAATGATTAACCAAAACTTACTAATGTACAGCATTGAACTGTTGCCATGTGTTGAATCATTGAGTAATGGAACAAAGTGGCAAAATCTATGCTTTGCCATTTTTTATAAAATAAACATGCTCAGCAGGCGAATTATGAGCATCAGCATAGAATAGAATAATTAATTCTTCCTCCATTGCAATATCATAAACATATGATACATACACGAAAAAATAAGTGGCGGATAATGATGGAACTAACAAGTAAATGCTTCTATCTGCTAATACTTAAATTAAAAAAATATACCCCTTTAACTTTTAACATTTTATCAATGGTTGTTTTCAATGCAGTTTGTGCATCTTGATGTTTTAGACAATGTGAACATTTTTTGCATGTATAATCATCATGTTTATATTGTGTTTGACCAATAAATAAATTTATACGATAAGTGCGCTAATTCTTACCCATGGAGGTAAATATTAAATATGTTTAATCTTAAATAAAATTGAATATTAAATATAAAATAAACAGGTATATTACCCTTTTCACAAAGCTGTCCACTATAACCATCAAAGCAACGACATTCACTTTCGATGCACACTCCCCCAATTTTGAAACATTTGGAGTTGCAATCGTTCGTAGCTTTTAACGGATTCGCATTCGGCGAACTAAAGATTATAACTCGATTCCCATACACAGAAACAGACGTCGATTGTAGTAAGCAAAAAAACACTAGAAACAGCAAAGATGTCCTGTGTAGTCGAGCCATTTCAAGATCTTAATGACGTAAACCTCGAGAAGTTGGTAGAGAAATCGCCTACGTCATCCATCCGCAAATTAATTTAAAACATCTCAAAGAATGTATCCTTTGTTTGTGATCGAATTGCAGTATAATAATGCGAGTTTCGTAAAAAAGGGTATCAATAAAGTTTGATACATTTTGCAATTTCTATATTTGTCTTCGGACGGACTGTTGGTGTTAAGCATATGTAAATCAGACCATGAGAAAGCCTAACCCAATTTTGGAAACATTCCGAATAAAGGTATTGTCTAGAAAATTGGGCATACTTATTTGAGGGTCTTAATTTGCGGGGTCTGATATCTGTCTCTTATACACATCTAGATGTGTATTATAATATATATTCATATGCTTAGTATGCTTTGTTAATGTATTAAAATACACAAAAATATAAAAAACCAAGGAAACATTCTGAAAAATATTTAAAAAATGTAGGGTAAAAGAATACCGTTGCGAATACCGTAATTATGGATTTTGAAAATATGTCTTTAAATTACTTCCAATTATTTTCGTTAACGGGTTTAATTAGGACAGCTCTCCTACGGTACCTATCATTTATACAAAGCGCTTCTTTTCAGCGCGTGAGCAGGCAGTCCCACCAGATATCCCGACCTCGAGGTTGGGAAACCAAACCATTTCCCGCTGCGCCAAACCGCTTCTAATAAAATCGGGACAAAATAGATACGGTAGTCCAAAGGCATTAGGTCGAAAATATAGGCAAACATCGAAATTTCTCATAACAAACTAAATTTTTCAAGATAGGTTCAAAATGATGAGTAGAATAACATACTAAAAGTCCTGAAAAATCCTACTAGAGCTTTCCACAAAATCCAAAATGGCGTCCAGAATGGCCGCCATTTTAATATTTTATCATAACTTTTCAGCCCGACAAATTAAAAGCAAAAATGAAGTGTCAAATATGTTTTAAGGTACAAGGATTACAATAAGACAATTATCCAGAGTGTCCAAGTCTTATAAGTACCCCAAAACCAAGATGGCGTCCAAAATGGCCGCTAATTTAAAATTGTATCATATATTTGCAACCAAATAAGTTGGAAGCACAAATGAAGTGTCTTAATTTAAGTTACAAGGAATCATCATTATCTGGAGTGTCCAAATCTTAAATGGCCACCATTTTGAAAGGTTATCATACTAACGCAACCAGACAAGTTGGAAGCACTAATGAAGAGTCTAGACATATGCTTAAAGGTACAATAAATACAATAAGACAATTATCTGGAGAGTCCTAATCCTATAAGTACCCTAAAACCAAGAGGCGTCCAAAATGGCCGCCATTTTAAAATTTTATACCTTTGCAACCAAACAGCTTGGATCAGAAAGGAAGTGTTTAAACATGTTTTAAGGTACAAGGAATACAATAAAACCATTATGTGGAAGGTCCGAATCTTATAAGTATCACAAAACTAAGATGGCGTCTGAAATGGCTGGGTCTAAATCGTACAAACACTACAAAAAATTTAATTTCTGTAAAGTCGCAACCAAGCAGGTTAAGAAGTAAAAATAAAGTCTCTAAACATGAGTTTATTGCACAAAAACTATAACTAAAATGATGTCGAAAATCTCGTGTTAGAGATACATTATTGATGTTCAGCTATGGTATGGTGGCACAATCTCATCACATCATTGACGTGTTGGTAGAGGCAATGTGCAAATTTGACGACAGTATTTACGGTAATGCACAATGAATTTCAAAACAATGCAGGTTTTTTACAACTGCATGTCATGTTCCACAATCCTCTTGCTCGCACCCATATTTCCCAACTTCAAACTTCTCAACATAGCTTGGTCTTGTTGCCAGTTGGTCTTGTTGAAAAGTAAAATCTGCCAAGGAGGCCGGTACCTTGTTATGTATAACACTATTATTGAGTATTACGAACCTAACAACTGACGACGAGGATACGGAACAATTACTGTATGACTGTGAGTACCACAGCTGTGTGTGATTTTCGAAAAAAATAACAGCCATAATTGGTAATATTCAACCTATGACGAGAGTGAATAAGTATGGAGCTCATATCAAGAGCGGCTCGAGCAATTATTTCAAGGCTAATAGTATAGCCGTGGAAAAACAAGTTTCAGTGCTCATTAGCTTGCTAGGGAGCAGAACTTACAATTTTCTTAGAGATCTCGTCAGCCCGGAGAAGCCCGGGGATAAAAGTTATACTGATTTAGTTCAGATTTTAAATTAACACTTCAGCCCGAAGCCGATCACAATGGCGGAGCGTTTTCGATTCTACAAACGTGAACAGAAGTATGACGAAACGATTAGAGAATACTACGCAAAAAAAAACCACATTTTTATTAGGGCGTTATAACGCCCTAATTTGAAGTATATTTTGGTAGTCGTTTTGACGGCTGGATGGGGCATGCTCTACTTTTTATTATAAGTATGGAACGCCAGTGGAGTGCTCCAGACCCAATTTTGAGCCACTGGAGCACAGCGATATAGAATAGGGATACATGCAGTTGGGTATCTAGACAACTTGAAATGGGGGAAAGCGATGGAGGAGAGGGGCCAGAGTGGCGCGAAGCAGTGACAGCTCTAGGATATAATTTATGGGGGTCAAAAATGTCGGAGGGGGGGGGGGGGGGGTCTTAGTGGGTGGGCTTAGTATTTATAGATGTAACTATTTCACGCAGCGTCATTTGAGGGCCGAAGGCCCGAGCCTAGGGGTGGGTATGGGAGGAGGATCCCTTTCTCCCAAAACGGGATTTTAAAAAAAAGAAAAGAAAATGGCCGGAATGATGGCCGGAATAGATGGCCGGAAATGACTGGGATGGGAAAACTAGGCCTATTATTATTATTTATTTATTTTGGTCAATGGGTGGGGGGGGCCTTAACCAGACCGATGGGGGATTTAAACACCCTTCCCCCACTGGCGCCGTCACTGGCGAGAAGGTGGGGTAGGTCGTGGGGCTGCCCCCCCCCCCAGAAAAGAAGAAAAACCACAATCTGTTGGAGAGATATATTTTATGTATTTTCAACATATTAGTAGATTATCTATAAATAAAATCACTTAAATGAGCCTCTGAAACTCATAAATTGTCATATTTTTCGGGGGCTGCACACCACTGGTACCTATATTATTATTATTGTTGTTCTTGACGACGATGATGATGATGATGATGATGATTTAACTCAAAATGTTCGGCTTTACTGAATTGGAGGGGGGGGGACGGGCTCTAATGTCCCCACTCCCTTCGCTGGATCCGCCACTGGTCCTGGTTTCATGTTCTATATGCTTTTAGTAATTTTATCTTTTTTTATTATATAATATTTTGAAAACGAATATAAAACAAAAAAGAAGCAAGTAAAGAAAGGTAAGGTGAATGTAAAAAGAAGATCAAACTATCCTAAAAATATAAAGAGTGAGAACGATGGAGAACCATAATATCGGATACAGTATTCGCACGATAGATGTGCATTAGAAAGCGCTATCGAAAACGTACTTAAACCGTACCGTACGGTTCCGTGGAGTGCGAATAACCGGCTGGTATCGATGATACTTAATGTTGTTTATTTTACTAGTCATTTCTTTATATTGACGTTAGCTTTCGAATAAAGGTATTGTCTAGAAATTACGGCATACTTATTTGAGGGTCTTAATTTGCGGGGTCTGATATTTCGAGTGGGTCTGATATCTCGTGGTCTTAGGTTTTAGCTTTCGTGGTCTGAGCTTTCGGGACACCCAATTTTAAAGGCCGAAACTCCAAAGAATATGAGTCAATGAAGGGCATTCCTAGGAATGATACAATATTATGCAAAGTTTCTACCAAACTTATCTAGTGTAAAGCCCACTGCATAAATTGTTACTTAAAGATGCAAAGTGCAGCTGGTCTCCAGAATGTCAAGCAGCACTTGACAAAGTTAAAGATTTGGTGACTTCCGACAAGGTACTAACTCATTATGACCCAACCTTACACTTACTGCTAGCTTGTGACACGTCTCAGTATGGTTTAGGGGCAGTGCTCTCACATAAATTTCCAGACGGGAGCGACAGGTCAATTGCACACGCTTCAAGCATATTAAACAAAGCTGAACGCAATTTCCCAAACATGTCTACATAGCTTGGAACAACTTTACCTTGATCACTGATCACCAGCCATTGCTAGCGATATTTAACCCTGCAAAGGGCGTATCGGTAAATTCAGCACGCGAGACTACAGCGCTACGCAATATTCTTAGGGGATATCAGTATAGCATTGAATACAAGGCTTCAAAGAAGCATGCAAACGTAGACGCCTTATCGCGAGCAGGGTTGCCATTTGGCCTTTTTGACGGCCAGATTCCTCAAATCTGGCCGTATAAAAATTTGCCTGGCCGCAAAATTTGAAAAGCCACGGCCAAACTATATTTGGCCGAATTTTTGAAAAGTTTACATTTTTTCCAATATAGGCCTAATATAACGTAGACTTGTTTTGGATATTTTGTTTCTGTTTTGCTTAAATTCTATATTTGATTCTAATCTTACCTTTGTTTGTACTTGCACTAAACACTAAAGTCTATGTTCTCCGATTCAGCCGATTTGACGTAAGAGAGTTTATTTAAAAGATAGCAGTTACATTTAATAAATTTAAATTATTCGGATGAAATACATTGTTTATGAAGTTTATCCTCGTTTAAGCTTTATGAAGGCAGTTCATTGCAAGTTTGTACCATATGTGTGTCTTTGTATATGTTCCATCTTACTAGTGGAGGTTCCATCTCTTTTGAATATAAATTAAAGTACTTTTTAATAATTAATTTATTATTGCCCACTTGAATTGTATAGCCCTAGGTGCTTCAGTGTTCTTTATGTAGAGCGCCATATATATGCTCGATGTGATCATACGGGTCCGATGGCACCTCCAATTGCAAGCAAGTGTTGCAGAGACTTCTTCGAAGTTACTCTGGAGTTAGGTTGTATAATTATGAGAATGAAGAAGATAATTCTGATAGCAACATTGATTTATTGCTTTAAGTACTGCGACAATAACATTCAGAGGCGAATTTAGAAAGTTCAGATTTTAGGTATTTAGGCCTATTAAAGTTTTCATAGGTGTGTTTTAACGCCAGTTTGTGTCACCATAACTATGTAACTTAATTCATTCTAATTAAAGAGAGCCACGGATTTGCCAATAACAGGCCCTTAATTTTTTTTGCTATAGATCGACTACAATGTACATTAATATTTAACACATTTAAATCAAATTTATATCAATCTTAATATTGTGATTTTAAATAGCAGAGGTGGAAAAGATAAT